>NC_092247.1:16389484-16476984 GCF_036320965.1 Panulirus ornatus | reverse complement strand
ATACCCATTTTTGCTTTCCGAAATAATGTTCTCGACTTCCACACATTCTTCAAGGCTCCCAGGATTTTCGAGCCCTCCCCCACCCTATGATCCACTTCCGTTTCCATGGTTCCATCTGCTGCCAGATCCACTCCTAGATATCTAAAACACTTTACTTCCTCCAGTTTTTCTCCATTCAAACTTACCTCCCAATTGACTTGACCCTCAACCCTACTGTGCCTGATAACCTTGCTCTTATTCACATTTACTCTTAACTTTCTTCTTTCACACACTTTACCAAACTCAGTCACCAGCTTCTGCAGTTTCTCACATGAATCAGCCACCAGCGCTGTATCATCAGCGAACAACAACTGACTCACTTCCCAAGCTCTCTCATCCCCAACAGACTTCATACTTGCCCCTCTTTCGAAAACTCTTGCATTCACCTCCCTAACAACCCCATCCATAAACAAATTAAACAACCATGGAGACATCACACACCCCTGCCACAAACCTACATTCACTGAGAACCAATCACTTTCCTCTCTTCCTACACGTACACATGCCTTACATCCTCGATAAAAACTTTTCACTGCTTCTAACAACTTGCCTCCCACACCATATATTCTTAATACCTTCCACAGAGCATCTCTATCAACTCTATCATATGCCGTCTCCTAGTAAGTACATTAAAGTGATCTACCTCGACTGAAAATCTATGTCAGACCACTTCTGAAGTAACCAAAATCCTCATTTCATCAGCCAGAATGAGAATAATGCTGTCTGGAAAATGTACCTATCTTTTCGTGAAGTTCACATGAAAGGTGGTGACACCTTTAACCAGCAAAAAAAACATTTTAGGGCATTTCATAATGTTGTGAGGTAAAAGGAATGGATCTGGAGCAAGGCTAGGGGTAGATTATGTTAAAAGAATCATTTAAAAGTATCACTGCATAGGTTATATTGCAATCTTGTCAGTGTTCCCAGAGAAGGAAAATCCTTGTACAACTCAAGCAAAGTTACAATCAGAGGACTTCTAGTCCTATTACAACTGCAGTGCTTAACTGAAGTAGGTTCACACTTACTTCCAACCAGAAGGAGGAGGGACAGCCATGTGAGCTTTGCACCATCTGCTTACACTGTAGATTGAACCCAAGCAAGTGATTTACACTACTGAGGCACATTTTGGAAGGTTGTTGTTGAGGGACCCAATTGTTGGTAAAAGGTAGCATTCTAATATCAGCTGGCAATTCAAAGGAAGCACTATAGTCTCCTATATGATCATAGCAATGACAGAAAAATCCATTAGAGCAGAGAGTAGGAAATGTCCAATTGGCTTTTTATCCAGCCAAATCTTACTACAATGGAAAAACATTTAGAGTAAGAAAAGAACTGAAGCAGTGCCCCTACTTTTAATCTGGGAACTGGTTCAAGGGCCATGCTTCATCAAACAACACTTGTCCACCTGGATTATGCACCAAATTGTGTATGGTTCGATTCTATGCACCTTCTTAGCTCAATTGTCTAGACAAGCAAAGTGAACTCTGATTTTCCTTAGCACTGAGTGAGGTTATGTAGAGAAGTAATTTCTATCTTATGAGTAGCAAACTCTACATTTGTATTAGGCAAAAAGAAATCTCCTAAAATACAGAGACTGGATAGCACAAAGAACATGCATTTAATCCTTTAGTTGAGCCTCACTGTAATTCTCCAGTGTAAACTTTTCTGGTGACAAGAGCTGCTTAGGTATGTCTATCATTAGATCCAGAAACAGAGATCTGGTGGCAAAGATGAGAAAATCACAAGAATTGTTAGAACCCTTTCTGAATGCCCAAAATATACATAAATCCAAACATAATTCTGAGAAGGGGGCAGATAAAAAAAAAGAAAGGTCATAATCATGGCAAGAACTCTATGTAAAAAAAAGAAATAACCATTCAAAACAAACCCCTGCCCAACTCTGGAAACAACACAAATGAATACTGTTATGGAAAAATGAAAACCACTGGATAAAAAAGTAGTCTGGAGAAAAACTGTGAGGAGGGGAATAAGAATAAGATTAGAACTGTTAGGTGAGGGAATGAAACAAAGTACAAACTCCTATGCAAGGAGTCAGTCCAGAGAGAAACTGCAAGATACTAAAATGGTCCAGGCAAGGATCATTTAGGCATGAGAAAGGATTGAAACAAAAAACAAAACCAAAAAAATAGGCAAGAAAGAGTTTTAGTGGGCTACTGCAACATAAGAATCAATAAGAGAAAAAGACAGTCCAAAATTCATATTGCTAGGCAAACAAACAGTTTAAAGAGTACCAACCACCAAGTGCTAGTGAAATGCATCTAGTGAGCCTTTTTAAAAGCCTTAAAACAAATGCAAAATTGAAAGAATGGCCCAACCCACCTACATACATACATACACATCCACACACGCACATATACATACCATACATTTCAATGTATACATATATATACATACACAGACATATACATATGTACATAATTCAGACTTGCTGCCCTCATTCATTCCTGCTGCCACCCCACCACACATGAAATGACATCCCCTCCCCCTGCAAGTGTGCGAGGTACTACTAGGAAAAGTCAACAAAGGCCACATTTGTTCACACTCAGTCTCTAGCTCTCATGTATAATGCATCAAAACCACAGCTCCCTTTCCAGATCCAGGCCCCACAGAACTTTCTATGGTTTACCTCAGACACTTCACATGCCCTGGTTCAATCCACTGACACACATCAACCACGGTATACCACATCGTTCCAATTCACTCTATTCCTTACATGCCTTTCACCCTCCTGCATGTCCAGGCCCCGATTGCTCAAAATCTTTTTCACTCCATCCTTCCACTTCCAATTTGGTCTCTCACTTCTCGTTCCCTCCACCTCTGACACATATATCTTCTTTGTCATTCATTCCTCACTCATTCTCTCCATGTGACCAAGCCATTTCAATACACCCTCTTCTGCTCTTTCAACCACACTCTAAATTATCACACATCTCTCTTGTAATGTATAAGTATATAAAAATATTTACTAGCAAGTAACACCACAGTTTTCAAAATATTTAATTCTGAAGACTTTGGCACTTAATTATAAAAGTGTTTCAACTGAAAAAGATAAAAAAATCTCTAGCTACTGTATATCATTTCCAGTGAGTTTCAAGACTGAAGAAGACAAAACAATCTCTAGCTACCATATATTATTTCCAGTGACTTTCAAGACACATGGCACCCATAATTGGATCTCTGCTAGAGTAGCAGACTTGCACAAATTGCTCAGAGCATAACTTGCTTAATGAATCATACTGTTCCTCTTCTTGCCACTCCTTTTGTACAAGTCAATCCAAGGTTCAGAAGGCTGTTCATAAAAACATGGAATAGCAGGCTATTTCTTTCCACATAATATTCCATAATCTATATCATTTTGTATAGTACTGTTCTGAAACACATATTGAAAGGGTCCTGTAATATAAGAGACAATGTTAATTTCCCAAATCAAAAAAGTATGATATGCCAAGACAAGTTCTAATAAAGGAAGGTTGCCTTACTACAATACTGACATCCGATGACAGCAGAACAAAAATCAAAGGCAAAAAGAAATTCTTTTTTTCTTTTTTCGGTCTCCCGCGTTTGCGAGGTAGCACAAGGAAACAGACAAAAGAAATGGCCCAACCCACCCCCATATACATGTATAAACATACGTCCACACACGCAAATATACATACCTACACAGCTTTCCATGGTTTACTCCAAACGCTTCACATGCCCTGATTCAATCCACTGACAGCACGTCAACCCCGGTATACCACATCGATCCAATTCACTCTATTCCTTGCCCTCCTTTCACCCTCCTGCATGTTCAGGCCTCGATCACACAAAATCTTTTTCACTCCATCTTTCCACCTCCAATTTGGTCTCCCACTTCTCCTCATTCCCTCCACCTCCGACACATATATCCTCTTGGTCAATCTTTCCTCACTCATTCTCTCCATGTGCCCAAACCATTTCAAAACACCCTCTTCTGCTCTCTCAACCACGCTCTTTTTATTTCCACACATCTCTCTTACCCTTACGTTACTTACTCGATCAAACCACCTCACACCACACATTGTCCTCAAACATCTCATTTCCAGCACATCCATCCTCCTGCACACAACTCTATCCATAGCCCACGCATCGCAACCAAACAACATTGTTGGAACCACTATTCCTTCAAACATACCCATTTTTGCTTTCTGAGATAATGTTCTCGACTTCCACACATTCTTCAAGGCTCCCAGGATTTTCGCCCCCTCCCCCACCCTATGATCCACTTCCGCTTCCATGGTTCCATCCGCTGCCAGATCCACTCCCAGATATCTAAAACACTTTACTTCCTCCAGTTTTTCTCCATTCAAACTTACCTCCCAAATGACTTGACCCCCAACCCTACTGTACCTAATTACCTTGCTCTTATTCACATTTACTCTTAACTCTCTTCTTTCACACACTTTACCAAACTCAGTCACCAGCTTCTGCAGTTTCTCACATGAATCAGCCACCAGCGCAAAAAGAAATATGAAAGACAAAATACACCCAGAATATGACTCTCAAAGTGAAAACACACTAATGAGCATATTTACAAAAAAATGCATTTAAACATTCCAAAGGGATGAAAAAGCAGGAATAAGAAGCCTATTGCTTGTAACCAGACCTAGATCACACAAGAATGTAACATATATAAAATAAAAAAACCTTTGCTGAAACAAAACGATCCAAATAAATGCTCTGTCTAATAAATAAAAGGAAGAATTGATAAAAGAATATCTAGATAAAAGAATATCTATGTGAAGTTAGGTCTAGAAAGCCCTGTTCCTAAGGTTCTGGTAAGTCAAGTGTACAACATTGTTTTTCAGTTAATGATAAGCAAAATAAGGTAAACTGTTGCGAACCAAATTTTGTTTAAATAACTTCTTGTACCATTCTTGTGTTATTCCCCCTAACCCAGTCTCAAAAAACAGACAAACACAAAAAAAGATGTTCTTTGATTTTTTCTGTGGGTTGTGAAGATTCTGTCTACTCCATTGCACCATTATTGATCAACTCCTGTAATTCAATACTTATCTTTAAATGACAACTTGCATTTAAGACACAATCAAGATTTTCTGTGATACAATTAACATTTTGTATTATCTAGTTCTTTTAAGAACTTCTGTGTTATGCCACCATTGTGATATTTCAGATCTGTTCACATAAACCCATAGATCAAAATGTTGCATCACCTGCTAAAGTTTTAGTGCTATTAACTCTGACTTTTATCTTCCAGTGATATTGCCAGCATTTTTCTAACTTTCTTTAATTGACTATTTTTCACTCTTTCTTGTAAACTTGGTTTACAATGAACTAGACCAGTTTTCAAATCTTTACATCTGTCAGTATTCCTCACACATTAAGCAACATTTCTGAAAAGACAGGCATGACTCAACTGTGATACCCACAATTTACTGAGAGCATGATGTTCGAGCTCAACCATTCAAACGTGAACTAATTCTATATATATACCAAATTTTTGATAGCAGAAATTATATAAATCGTTTGTAAAGTCATTCAAGCAAGGGAAAACTACTAAGAAGAGGAGGTATCAAGAAATAGTAACAGAAGGTGACTCTGACCTTAGAGATTGATGGTGGGATTACTCACAGATTAATCTTGTTCACTAACAAGCTCCTCCCAGGGAGAAAGTATGTTATTGGGAATGATATACACACTTAGAAAATTTGCAGTTGTTGGTGTACACAGCATTGTAGACTTCCACGAGCCAGAACACTGACCTATTTCATTACTTTCATTACTTTGCATGCCTATCCATTAGAATGTAATCCAATAAAGCTTGCATACCACCTTTCCTACTAACCCACATACACTTATGTATTTCCCTCTTCTTAAATGAAATATTCCCTATCACCCGTCCTTTTTCGGTGCACAACTACAAAAGCTGTTCACCATTCCTGTTCACCATACTGAATACCCCATTTCACATTACACACTAACATTTAATCCACCCATCACTAATACTTCCATCAAAACTGCTGGCAAACATTTGCCTCTCAAGATCTTTCTTCTCATGGCCAGGTGCATAATCACGAAAATCACCCAACTCTCTCCATCCACTTTCAGTTTTACCTACATCAATCGAATGCACCCGACCTGCATTCGGATAGTTACTTGTTTACCAAATGGTGTACTAGATACATCTCTTCGCTGCATATCAACTGACTGTTATATTTCTTTCTTGTATCACCCCTGATGATGTGATAATTGCATAAAAATGTACTTGGGAACTTATCGTGTTTCATCTTCCCATAGACACAGAGTTGATGGAATGAACTGGGCATGTGACGTGCCACGGGTAAACCATGGAGGGGTCTGTGGGGGATAGATGTGGATATGGGCTGTGGTTTCAGAACATTGCACATGACAGCTGAAGACTGACTGTGAGCGAATATGGCCTCTTTTGTCTGTTTTCTTGGTGCTACCTTGCTGAGGTGGAGAAGCAACAGGAATGGATGAAGGTGAAGGCAAGCAAGTATGAATATGTACATGTGTATACATGGATATGTTGATATGTATATATGTGTATACCAGTGGATGGGCCATTCTTCATCTGTTTCCCAGCGATGCCTCACTGATGCGGAAAATGAAAATTATGTATAATAAAATAAAATCCCTGGGGATAGGGGAGAAAGAATACTTCCCACGCATTCCTCATGTGTCGTAGAAGGTGACTAAAGGGGACGGGAGCAGGGGGCCAGAAACCCTCCCCTCCTTATATTTTAACTTTCTAAAAGGGGAAACAGAAGAAGGAGTCATGCGGGGAGTGCTCATCCTCCTCGAAGGCTCAGATTGGGGTGTCTAAATGTGCATGGATGTAACCAAGATGAGAAAAAAGGAGAGATAGGTAGTATGTTTGAGGAAACGAACCTGGATGTTTTGCCTCTGAGTGAAACAAAGCTCAAGGGTAAAGGGGAAGAGTAGTTTGGGAATGTCTTGGGAGTAAAGTCAGGGGTTAGTGAGAGGACAAAAGCAAGGGAAGGAGTAGCACTACTCCTGAAACAGGAGTGGTGGGAGTATGTGACAGAGTGTAAGAAAGTAAGCTCTAGATTGATATGGGTAAAACTGAAAGTTGATGGAGAGAGATGGGTGATTATTGGTGCATATGCACCTGGGCATGAGAAGAAAGATCATGAGAGGCAAGTGTTTTGGGAGCAGCTGAGTGAGTGTGTTAGTAGTTTTGATGCACGAGACCGGGTTATAATGATGGGTGATTTGAATGCAAAGGTGAGTAATGTGGCAGTTGAGGGAATAATTGGTGTACATGGGGTGTTCAGTGTTGTAAATGGAAATGGTGAAGAGCATGTAGATTTATGTGCTGAAAAAGGACTGGTGACTGGGAATACCTGGTTTAAAAAGAGAGATATACATAAGTATACGTATGTAAGTAGGAGAGATGGCCAGAGAGCGTTATTGGATTACATGTTAATTGATAGGCGCGCGAAAGAGAGACTTTTGGATGTTAATGTGCTGAGAGGTGCAACTGGAGGGATGTCTGATCATTATCTTGTGGAGGCATAGGTGAAGATTTGTAGAGGTTTCCAGAAAAGAAGAGAGAATGTTGGGGTGAAGAGAGTGGTGAGAGTAAGTGAGCTTGGGAAGGAGACTTGTGTGAGGAAGTACCACGAGAGACTGAGTACAGAATGGAAAAAGGTGAGAACAAAGGAGGTTAGGGGAGTGGGGGAGGAATGGGATGTATTTAGGGAAGTAGTGATGGCTTGTGCAAAAGATGCTTGTGGCATGAGAAGCGTGGGAGGTGGGCAGATTAGAAAGGATAGTGAGTGGTGGGATGAAGAAGTAAGATTATTAGTGAAAGAGAAAAGAGAGGCATTTGGAAGATTTTTGCAGGGAAATAATGCAAATGAGTGGGAGATGTATAAAAGAAAGAGGCAGGAGGTCAAGAGAAAGGTGCAAGAGGTGAAAAAGAGGGCAAATGAGAGTTGGGATGAGAGAGTATCGTTAAATTTTAGGGAGAATAAAAAGATGTTTTGGAAGGAGGTAAATAAAGTGCGTAAGACAAGGGAACAAATGGGAACTTTAGTGAAGGGGGCTAATGGGAGGGTGATAACAAGTAGTGGTGATGTGAGAAGGAGATGGAGTGAGTATTTTGAAGGTTTGTTGAATGTGTTTGATGATAGAGTGGCAGATATAGGGTGTTTTGGTCGAGGTGGTGTGCAAAGTGAGAGGGTTAGGGAAAAAGATTTGGTAAACAGATAAGAGGTAGTAAAAGCTTTGCGGAAGATGAAAGCCGGCAAGGCAGCGGGTTTGGATGATATTGCAGTGGACTTTATTAAAAAAGGAGGTGACTGTATTGTTGACTGGTTGGTAAGGTTATTTAATGTATGTATGATTCATGGTGAGGTGCCTGAGGATTGGCGGAATGCTTGCATAGTGCCATTGTACAAAGGCAAAGGGGATAAGAGTGAGTGCTCAAATTACAGAGGTATAAGTTTGTTGAGTATTCCTGGTAAATTATATGGGAGGGTATTGATTGAGAGGGTGAAGGCATGTACAGAGCATCAGATTGGGGAAGAGCAGTGTGGTTTCAGAAGTGGTAGAGGATTTGTGGATCAGGTGTTTGCTTTGAAAAATGTATGTGAGAAATACTTAGAAAAGCAAATGGATTTGTATGTAGCATTTATGGATATGGAGAAGGTATATGATAGAGTTGATTGAGATGCTCTGTGGAAAGTATTAAGAATATATGGTGTGGGAGGCAAGTTGTTAGAAGCAGCGAAAAGTTTTTATTGAGGATGTAAGGCATGTGTACGTGTAGGAAGAGAGGAAAGTGATTGGTTCTCAGTGAATGTAGGTTTGTGGCAGGGGTGTGTGATGTCTCCATGGTTGTTTAATTTGTTTATGGATGGGGTTGTTAGGGAGGTGAATGCAAGAGTTTTGGAAAGAGGGGCAAGTATGCAGTCTGTTGTGGATGAGAGAGTTTGGGAAGTGAGTCAGTTGTTGTTCGCTGATGATACAGCGCTGGTGGCTGATTCATGTGAGAAACTGCAGAGGCTGGTGACAGAGTTTGGTAAAGTGTGTGAAAGAAGAAAGTTGAGAGTAAATGTGAATAAGAGCAAGGTTATTAGGTACAGTAGGGTTGAGGGTCAAGTCAATTGGGAGGTAAGTTTGAATGGAGAAAAACTGGAGGAATTGAAGTGTTTTAGATATCTGGGAGTGGATTTGGCAGCAGATGGAACCATGGAAGTGGAAGTGAATCATAGGGTGGGGGAGGGGGCGAAAATTCTGGGAGCCTTGAAGAATGTTTGGAAGTCGAGAACATTATCTTGGAAAGCAAAAATGGGTATGTTTGAAGGAATAGTGGTTCCAACAATGTTGTATGGCTGCGAGATGTGGGCTATGGATAGAGTTGTGCGCAGGAGGGTGGATGTGCTGGAAATGAGATGTTTGAGGACAATATGTGGTGTGAGGTGGTTTGATCGAGTAAGTAATGTAAGGGTAAGTGAGATGTGTGGTAATAAAAAGAGTGTGGTTGAGAGAGCAGAAGAGGGTGTTTTGAAATGGTTTGGTCACATGGAGAGAATGAGTTAGGAAAGATTGACAAAGAGGATATATGTGTCAGAGGTGGAGGGAACGAGAAGTGGGAGACCAAATTGGAGGTGGAACGATGAAGTGAAAAAGATTTTGAGTGACTGGGGCCTGAACATGCAGGAGGGTGAAAGGCATGCAAGGAATAGAGTGAATTGGAACAATGTGGTATACTGGGGTCAATGTGCTGTCAATGGATTGAACCAGGGCATGTGAAGCGTCTGGGGTAAACCATAGGAAGTTCTGTGGGGCCTGGATGTGGAAAGGGAGCTGTGGTTTCGGTGCATTATTACATGACAGCTAGAGACTGAGTGTGAACGAATGTGGCCTTTGTTGTCTTTTCCTAGCACTACCTCGCACACATGAGGGGGGAGGGGGTTGTTATTTCATGTGTGGCGAGGTGGCGATGGGAATGAATAAAGGCAGACAGCATGAACTATGTACATGTGTATATAGGTATATGTCTGTGTGTGTATATATATGTATACATTGAGATGTATAGGTATGTATATTTGCGTGTGTGGACATGTATGTATATACATGTGTATGTGGGCCATTCTTTCGTCTGTTTCCTTGCGCTACCTCGCTAACGTGGGAGACAGCGACAAAGCAAAATAATAATAAAAAAAAATTCTCAAAAAGGCGGTGTTTCATGCTACAACACTACAAACACCAATTCAATTACTTATCCCATGACCTTTCATTCCCATTCTGCAAGTATCTCAAAAGGAATGAGCACTTAGTATTCAACTGCCCTGAAATTTCTGCAGAATGGCGCACACTCAGTATCACAAAGCCTTATGATATATGGTCCTAACTGGTGGACATGGCCAGCTTGCTGAGTACTACAGGGGTTTCATATGGATGGAAGTGATTCCTAGAGCAGGAAGGTAAGGTAAGGTATATAGTTCAAGAACAAAGATATACACATAGATCAAGAAAACCAGAGACTACATTACAAAAAAAAAACTTCAAATAGAGCAAAACCTCCAGCACTCTACCAAGGTAGTTTACAAGTCTTCCTGTCTAGCTGAAGGTTGTATACTTCAAAACACTGTTAACTACATTGGTATGATTTCTACATCACTGAGCCAATGCTTGACAATTCGTCTTCAAAACAGAGGCCCTGAACTACATATGCAACAGCAACATAAAATATATCTCACTCACCAGCATCTAACTGAAAACACAATAATACTGAAACACTGCCATGACCCTATAAGAGTAGAGATAACAGAAGCCATGTACATGAGAGAATATAATGCCTTCATATATCATTAAAGTACAGGACAAGTTGGGCCCTAAAATTATTCTCAACCCACCAAATGATGCCACTCTCTGTCTCCACATGACTAACCCTGATGCAAACCCCCCAATGGCTGACTCACCAAATCTGACCCCTACCAACAACACTACCACAAACAAACTTTGAGGGAATGTGGTCCCCAGGTCAAGATATTACCTACACTACTGCTCTCATCATTTCAATATGTGATCTATTCCAGTTTTGTTCTTTATAAATTGTGCTGTAACATTCCTAATCAAGCTGACTGATGATGGGTAGTGTTTGTATGCCTTATGTATTTCAGGTATTTCAAGAATAATGTGAAAATGATTATAAGATTTGATTCACACTTTATCTGAGGAAACAAAATGCGAGAGAGAAAATCTGAAAAAAAAATAGAAACCAAGTTAATGTCAAATATGGATTGGTCTTCAACAAACAGTGTATTAGAGAGAATATTATGCCTGCTTACAAGAAAATATACATGGAGGTGCTCCTGGACTTATGACGGGGTTATGTTCTGATAAACCCATCATAAGTTGGAAATTTCGCAAGTCAAAAATACATTCAATACTGTCCATCTAACATACCGAACATTATAGCTTTGCCTAGCCTACCTTAAACATTCTCAGAACACTTACATTAGCCTATACTTGAACAATATCATCTAACAAAAAGCCTATTTCATAATAAAGTGGGCTTTCTTGGTGCTTCGAGTATAACCTCATGCTGGGCAACTATCTTTAACTTCATCACAAGAGTAATTGCCTTCTTCTTCTCACCACAGGCAAGAGACACAGATGGGCATTTTGTAAACATGATGGTGTGCATAAAACAAAATGCTTCAGAAAAACACTGTCAACACACTTCACTGTAAAGTAACAGTTATATACACTCATGATTACATAGCTGACTGGTAGCTGTGCTTGCTGCTGCTGCGCACCATCATGAGACAGTATCGTACCACATACTGCTACCCCAGAAAAAGATCAAAATTCGAAGTATCACTATCGCAACATCACAAAGTCGAAAAATCACATGTCAAACCATCATAAGTCGGGGAGCATCTGTATTCAAATATGCTTGCTTACATACTTCCTACCTCTGGAGTCCCTGCTAACCGTCAAGGTCTCGCAGCACTTGGGGAGCTGGAAACATCCATCAGTTGGGACCATAGATCATGAAGTGCTGTGCAAGGTATATGAGAAGCAAATGCTCATGTCTTCTTTACTGTAGCTGCCCCATAGGCATGTAGGGTCTTGGGATGTGTTGAAATAGCATTCCCTCCAAATTTCCAAACAATTTCATTATACCCAATAAACTTTTTTCTCTCTTTCATAATTGTTAGCCATTTCCCATGTTAGCAAGGTAGTGCCATGAACAGATGATAAAAAAGGCCTTGTTTTACTCATAACCAATCTCCAGCTGTCATATGTAATGCAATTACACCACAGCTCCATACCTATAACCAAGCCCCACAAACCTTTCTAGTGATCCTTCAGTCCACTGACAGCATGTCACTCCCTGTATATCACATTGATCCAATTCACTTTACCCTGAGCATACCTTTCACCATCCCATGTTCAGACCCTGAGAACTCAAAACCTCTCCACTCCATCCTTCCATCTCCAAACTGGTCTACCCTCTTTCTCCTCAGCCAATCCACTGCTGACACTTTTTCCTCTTTGATAACCTCTCCTCACTCATTCTCTCTATGTCCAAACCATTTTAGCACACCTTCTTCATCTTTCTCAAAAACAATCTTTTTATTACCACATCTCTCTCATACCCTTTCATTACTTACTTGATCAAACCATCTCACACCATATACTGTCCTCAAACATATCATTTCCAACACATCCACCCACCTGTGCACAGCCCTATCTATAGCCCATGCCTTGAATCCATATAATACTGTTGGGACTACAGTACCTTCAAACATACCCATTTCTGCCCTCCCAGATAATGTTCTCTTTCCACACATTCTTCAGTGCTCCCAGAATCTTCACAGCCTATGACTCACTTTTGCTTCCATGGTTCCATTCACTGCCACGTCCACTCCTAGATATCTAAACCATTTCACTTCCTCCATGTTTTCTCCCATGAAATTCACACCCAAACTAACCTGTCCCTCAATCACAATCACCTTGTTTTTATTCACATTATTTTCAACCCCTTCCTTTCATACTCTCTTCTAAACTCAGTGACCAACTTTTGCAGTTTCTCACTCAAATCAGCCACCAGTGCTATATCATTTGCAAAAACAGCTGACTCACTTTCCAGGTCCTCTCATCCCAAACAGACTGCATACTTGCCACTCTCTCCATAACTCTTGCATTTACCTCCACCCTATCAATAAACAATTTAAACAGCCATGGTGACATCATACACCCATGCTGCAAACCAACCTTCACTTGGAAACATTCACTTTCCTCTCATCTTACTTGCACACATAGCTTACATCCATAATATAAACTTCTAACTGTTTCTAGCACCTTTCTTCCCACATTCTATATTCTCAAGACCTTCCACAGTGCGTCTCTATTAACCTTATCATGTGTCTTCTCCAGATCCATGAATGCTACATACAAATCCAACCATTTCTCTACATATTTCTAACAAACATTTCTCAAAGCAAATACCTAATCCACCCATCCTTTATCACTCCTGAAACCAAACTGTTCCTTCCCAATCTGATGCCCTGTACATGTGTTCACCCTCTCAATCAATACTCTCCCATCCAACTTACCAGGTACACTCTAGACTTATACCTCTGTAGTTTGAACACTCACCTTTATTGCTCTTGCCTTTATACACTGATATTATACATGCATTCTACCAATCCTCAGGCACTCAACATGATCCATACATACTTTGGAAATTCTTACCTTTCTAACTCCAGCCATCTTGCCACATTTCATCTTACACAAGACTTTCATCAACTTTCCTCTCTTCACTAAACCACTCTCCATTACTCTTTCGCTTTGCATGCCACCCTAACCCAAACACCCTACATCTGTCACTCAGTTATCAAGCCCATTCAACAGTCCTCCAAAATAGTCACTCCATCTCCTCACTTCATCACTATCTGTTATCACTTCCCCTTTTGCCCCCTTTACAGATGTTCCTACTTGTCCTCTTCTTTTTCCCACATCATTAGTAAATTTATTCATTTATTTATTTTTGCTTTGTCGCTGTCTCCCGCGTTAGCGAGGTAGCGCAAGGAAACAGACGAAAGAATGGCCCAACCCACCCACATACACATACATATACATACACAGTCCACACACGCAAATATACATACCTATACATTTCAATGTACAAATATCATTACACACACAGACATATACATATATACACATGTACATAATTCATACTGTCTGCCTTTACTTATTCCCATCGCCACCCCGCCACACATGGAATAACAACCCCCTCCCCCCTCATGCATGTGAGGTAGTGCTAGGAAAAGACAACAAAGGCCCCATTCGTTCACACTCAGTCTCTAGCTGTCATGTAATAATGCACCGAAACCACAGCTCCCTTTCCACATCCAGGCCCCACACAACTTTCCATGGTTTACCCCAGATGCTTCACATGCCCTGGTTCAATCCACTGACAGCACATCGACCCCGGTATACCACATCGTTCCAATTCACTCTATTCCTTGCGTGCCTTTCACCCTCCTGCATGTTCAGGCCCTGATCACTCAAAATCTTCTTCACTCCATCTTTCCACCTCCAATTTGGTCTCCCACTTCTCCTTGTTCCCTCCACCCCTGACACATATATCCTCTTGGTCAATCTTTCCTCACTCATTCTCTCCATGTGACCAAACCATTTCAAAACACCCTCTTCTGCTCTCTCAACCACACTCTTTTTATTTCAACACATCTCTCTTACCCTTACATTACTTACTCGATCAAACCACCTCACACCACATATTGTCCTCAAACATCTCATTTCCAGCACATCCACCCTCCTGCGCACAACTCTATCCACAGCCCACATCTCGCAGCCATACAACATTGTTGGAACCACTATTCCTTCAAACATACCCATTTTTGCTTTCCAAGATAATGTTCTCGCCTTCCAAACATTCTTCAAGGCTCCCAGAATTTTCGCCCCCTTCCCCACCCTATGATTCACTTCCACTTCCATGGTTCCATCCACTGCCAAATCTACTCCCAGATATCTTAAACACTTTACTTCCTCCAGTTTTTCTCCATTCAAACTTACCTCCCAATTGACTTGACCCTCAACCCTACTGTATCTAATAACCTTACTCTTATTCACATTTACTCTTAACTTTCTTCTTTCACACACTTTACCAAACTCAGTCACCAGCCTCTGCAGTTTCTCACATGAATCAGCCACCAGCACTGTATCATCAGCGAACAACAACTGACTCACTTCCCAAGCTCTCTCATCCACAACAGACTGCATACTTGCCCCTCTTTCCAAAACTCTTGCATTCACCTCCCTAACAACCCCATCCATAAACAAATTAAACAACCATGGAGACATCACACACCCCTGCCGCAAACCTACATTCACTGAGAACCAATCACTTTCCTCTCTTCCTACACGTACACATGCCTTACATCCTCGATAAAAACTTTTCACTGCTTCTAACAACTTGTCTCCCACACCATATATTCTTAATACCTTCCACAGAGCATCTCTATCAACTCTATCATATGCCTTCTCCAGATCCATAAATGCTACATACAAATCCATATGCTTTTCTAAGTATTTCTCACATACATTCTTCAAAGCAAACACCTGATCCACACATCCTCTACCACTTCTGAAACCACACTGCTCCTCCCCAATCTGATGCTCTGTACATGCCTTCACCCTCTCAATCAATACCCTCCCATATAATTTACCTGGAATACTCAACAAACTTATACCTCTGTAATTTGAGCACTCACTCTTATCCCCTTTGCCTTTGTACAATGGCACTATGCAAGCATTCCGCCAATCCTCAGGCACCTCACCATGAGTCATACATACATCAAATAACCTTATCAACCAGTCAACAATACAGTCACCCCCTTTCTTAATAAATTCCACTGCAATACCATCCAAATCCGCTGCCTTGCCGGCTTTCATCTTCCGCAAAGCCTTTACTACCTCTTCTCTGTTTACAAAATCATTTTCCCTAACCCTCTCACTTTGCACACCACCTCGACCAAAACACCCTATATCTGCCACTCTATCATCAAACACATTCAACAAACCTTCAAAATACTCACTCCATCTCCTTCTCACATCACCACTACTTGTTACCACCTCCCCATTAGCCCCCTTCACTGAAGTTCCCATTTGCTCCCTTGTCTTACGCACTTTATTTACCTCCTTCCAGAACATCTTTTTATTCTCCCTAAAATTTAATGATTCTCACCCCAACTCTCATTTGCCCTCTTTTTCACCTCTTGCACCTTTCTCTTGACCTCCTGCCTCTTTCTTTTATACATCTCCCACTCATTTGCATTTTTCCCTGCAAAAATTGTCCAAATGCCTCTCTCTTCTCTTTCACTCATAATCTTACTTATTCATCCCACCACTCACTACCCTTTCTAATCAACCCATCTCCCACGCTTCTCATGCCTCAAGCATCTTTTGCGCAAGCCATCAATGCTTCCCTAAATGCATCCCATTTCTCCCCCACTCCCCTTACCTCCTTTCTTCTCACCTTTTTCCATTCTGTACTCAGTCTCTCCTGGTACTTTCTCACACAAGTCTCCTTCCCGAGCTCACTTACTCTCACCACTCTCTTCACCCCAACATTCTCTCTTCTTTTCTGAAAACCCCTACAAATCTTCACCTTTGCCTCCACAAGATAATGATCAGACATCCCTCCAGTTCCACCTCTCAGCACATTAACATCCAAAAGTCTCTCATTCGCGCGCCTATCAATTAACACGTAATCCAATAACGCTCTCTGGCCATCTCTCCTACTTACATATGTATACTTATGTATATCTTGCTTTTTAAACCAGGTATTCCCAATCACCAGTCCTTTTTCAGCACATAAATCTACAAGCTCTTCACCATTTCCATTTACAACACTGAACACCCCATGTATACCAATTTTTCCCTCAACTGCCACATTACTCACCTTTGCATTCAAATCACCCATCACTATAACCCGGTCTTGTGCATCAAAACCACTAACACACTCATTCAGCTGCTCCCAAAACACTTGCCTCTAATGATCTTTCTTCTCTTGCCCAGGTGCATATGCACCAATAATCACCCATCTCTCTCCATCAACTTTCAGTTTTACCCATATCAATCTAGAATTTACTTTCTTACACTCTATCACATACTCCCACAACTCCTGTTTCAGGAGTAGTGCTACTCCTTCCCTTGCTCTTGTCCTCTCACTAACCCCTGACTTTACTCCCAAGACATTCCCAAACTACTCTTCCCCTTTACCCTTAAGCTTCGTTTCACTCAGAGGCAAAACATCCAGGTTCGTTTCCTCAAACATACTACCTATCTCTCCTTTTTTCTCATCTTGGTTACATCCACACACATTTAGACACCCCAATCTGAGCTTTTGAGGAGGATGAGCACTCCCCGCATGACTCCTTCTTCTGTTTCCCCTTTTAGAAAGTCAAAATACAAGGAGGGGAGGGTTTCTGGCCCCCCCCGCTCCCATCCCCTTTAGTCGCCTTCTACAACACGTGAGGAATGCGTGGGAAGTATTCTTTCTCCCCTATCCCCATTAATTAATGTCTTTCCAAAACATATTCTCCCAAAAGTTTACTGCTACTCACTTACCCCAACTCTCAGCTCCTGCACCTTCCTCTTGACCTCCTACTACTTTCTCCTATACATCCCCGCATCATTTGCACTCTTTCCCTGTAAGTACTGCCCAAACACCTCTCTTTTCTCTTTCACTAGCAGCTTTACTTCTTCATCCTGCCACTCACTACCCTTTCTGATCTGCCTATCTCCTACCTTACTTCTTCATCCTGCCACTCACTACCCTTTCTGATCTGCCTATCTCCTACCTTTCATGTCACATGCATCTCTCACACATGCCAGCAATACTTCCCTAAATATCTCCCACTCCTAACCTACTCCCCTTGCTTCATTTACTCTCACCTTTTGCCATTCTACACTCAATATTTTTTGGTATTTCTTTACACATCTCTTTTCTAAGTTCACTTATTGTCGCCACTCTCTTCTCAACGACATTATTTCCTCTTTTCCAAAAACCTTTACAAATCTTCACCCTTGCCTCCCCAAGAAACCAGACATCAACCAGCTGCCCCTCTCAGCACATTTACATGCAACAATAATGAGAAATGTTAGCAAAATTCATTTTTGGCCATCAAGCCAGTCACTCACAGAGGTTTCACCTCTACAGTGGAACTTCTTTCTCCAAATCTTTTCAGTATCTTGCAACATGAGCTTCCATCATCTCTTGCAGACCACAGTGCAAAAGTCCTCTCATATGCAATTAGCTCATGATTGCATTACAGCACCCAGACATTATCCATATTACAAGAAATATGCAGGTGCTTCACATAGTTCTTTAGAAAACTGACTCATCCACAACAGAATGTCTGCATTACGAAAGATATTTGCAGTCATTCCTTTATCCCCTGAGAAACAGATATCCAACTTGCATCCCACTGTCACCCTAACTATTACCAGGCAAAAAATCCAACTGTCATATACAACAAACTCAAGATTTAATATCCACCATAACACAACTCATAGGTCATAAACAAACTAAATGCCCTTATTACACTTACTGGGTTTAGATTTAGACAAGAAAAAGAATATCTAATACCCTCAAAAAACAAATCAACTGCTCCACCCTTTCCTATACCTTACCTACATCGTCATCTCCAAACAAAATATAACAGATCTGTAAAACACATACAAACAAGCACTCAAAACAATTACCGGCTATTAAACAACCATAAAAAATTTAATGTGCACAACAAAAACTAATTCAACTAAAACCTCACCTTAGTAAACTTTCTACATAAACCATTTCATAACCCACCACCAACCCCTAAGGGGAAATGAAAATAGAAAAAAATTGACTCCTGCCTTAAACTTCAAACTACATTCACAAATCTCCCTGCCCAAAAACACAGGACACTGACGAAACATTTACACTCCAAATGACTCTTTTTTTTTTTTTTTTTTTTTTTTTATACTTTGTCGCTGTCTCCCGCGTTTGCGAGGTAGCGCAAGGAAACAGACGAAAGAAATGGCCCAACCCCCCCCCATACACATGCACATACACACGTCCACACACGCAAATATACATACCTACACAGCTTTCCATGGTTTACCCCAGACGCTTCACATGCCTTGATTCAATCCACTGACAGCACGTCAACCCCTGTATACCACATCGCTCCAATTCACTCTATTCCTTGCCCTCCTTTCACCCTCCTGCATGTTCAGGCCCCGATCACACAAAATCTTTTTCACTCCATCTTTCCACCTCCAATTTGGTCTCCCTCTTCTCCTCGTTCCCTCCACCTCCGACACATATATCCTCTTGGTCAATCTTTCCTCACTCATTCTCTCCATGTGCCCAAACCATTTCAAAACACCCTCTTCTGCTCTCTCAACCACGCTCTTTTTATTTCCACACATCTCTCTTACCCTTACGTTACTTACTTGATCAAACCACCTCACACCACACATTGTCCTCAAACATCTCATTTCCAGCACATCCATCCTCCTGCGCACAACTCTATCCATAGCCCACGCCTCGCAACCATACAACATTGTTGGAACCACTATTCCTTCAAACATACCCATTTTTGCTTTCCGAGATAATGTTCTCGACTTCCACACATTTTTCAAGGCTCCCAAAATTTTCGCCCCCTCCCCCACCCTATGATCCACTTCCGCTTCCATGGTTCCATCCGCTGCCAGATCCACTCCCAGATATCTAAAACACTTCACTTCCTCCAGTTTTTCTCCATTCAAACTCACCTCCCAATTGACTTGACCCTCAACCCTACTGTACCTAATAACCTTGCTCTTATTCACATTTACTCTTAACTTTCTTCTTCCACACACTTTACCAAACTCAGTCACCAGCTTCTGCAGTTTCTCACATGAATCAGCCACCAGCGCTGTATCATCAGCGAACAACAACTGACTCACTTCCCAAGCTCTCTCATCCCCAACAGACTTCATACTTGCCCCTCTTTCCAGGACTCTTGCATTTACCTCCCTAACAACCCCATCCATAAACAAATTAAACAACCATGGAGACATCACACACCCCTGCCGCAAACCTACATTCACTGAGAACCAATCACTTTCCTCTCTTCCTACACATACACATGCATTACATCCTCGATAAAAACTTTTCACTGCTTCTAACAACTTGCCTCCCACACCATATATTCTTAATACCTTCCACAGAGCATCTCTATCAACTCTATCATATGCCTTCTCCAGATCCATAAATGCTACATACAAATCCATTTGCTTTTCTAAGTATTTCTCACATACATTCTTCAAAGCAAACACCTGATCCACACATCCTCTACCACTTCTGAAACCGCACTGCTCTTCCCCAATCTGATGCTCATCAAGCTCTAAACAACCACCCTACAAACTGGCCTTAAACATAACACCATCAGACATACACTTATCTGAACATATAGCTTCCAGACATGTATAAGGAACCCATTCTCATCTGCATTCCAGACACCAACCATCACTCCAGCATTGCAAACACCACTTAAACATATCACATCCCCATGCCCAATATAAACTTCCAAGCTGAAGACACTGAACACTTGCTCCTCAATTATCCTGTGCTCATCCTACAAAGATACACACAAATCAATACCATAAGTTTTGACCTGTAATCCCATCCAGTGGATATGACCTGTGTAATGAGTAATGCAGGAGACCTTCAGAAGGTTACAAGTGGCTTCTGAGACAGGAAGAAAAAAGATAATGATATATGAATCACATGCATGAAGATGTTGGATAGGAAAGGAAGAAGTGAACAAGAATGAGTAAGCTTAGTTCAAATTCCTTTACCTCTTACAAAGAAAGCATAATCAATAAATCTTCAATCAATACAACACAGCCGCCACCAATGCAAAAACTAGCAAGAAAGCATAAAGCTTCAAAAATTTTCACCAGAAACACCAAAGTGACTCAGAAAACCAATACTGAATACCTTTTTCAAAGTGAGGCCGGTCCTGTAGAAGAACCAGGGAGACGTGGGTGGGATCGAGGTTTAAATTACCCTGGCCCAGAGGAATATACGTGTCTCCTTCAGATTCGCTGATACTAGTGAAGCTTGTGGTCATAGATGAGGGGACAGTTTCCGCTTAACAAATGAAATGCTACATTAAATACACAAAATACTTCAATCTTTGACATTGAAAATAAATTATTTTTCAAACAAGATACACATAAGCCCGAGTAATCCACAATTCTTAAAAAGTACAAAATATGAACAATAAGCAATGTAGCCAAACATCATACATGAAAAATCAAAGATCTCACTTAAGAACAATAATGAGATAATAGTAAGTTGCAAATCATTTTTCAACTTTCAATACACCAATTTTCTAAATCTGGAAATGGAACCTATTCTTTGGTGAATTATATCAGACTAATGAGCGTAAGAGCTTCTTTCAGAATATGAAACCAGCAAAGCTTATGCTCATTCATGAGTTGCATCAGTGCTTCTCAGCATGCACTTTGGCTAGGTTTTATTTACATGTTAATACTAAAGCATCTTGGTTTGACATTATTAAACATTATGGTGTTAACTTCTATAATCTAAAAGTTTTATGTGAAGTCAGATATAATGAACATTCAATTTTCTATGTTACTTCAACATTCCTTCCAGACAAAATAAGGTCATCAATTTGGATTATTCTGGAATGCTAGGAGAAATGCTAAAAACTGAAGCAACTGTAAATATATATAAAAGATAAATGTTTGTTTGTGGAAAAGTAGAAGAATTAATCAACATATTCATGCCTCAGGGTGTCTGAGTGTCTGGAGTTCCCTACAACATCTGATACACCTCGAGAAGTATTCTGCATATTGATTTATCAATCTATCTGTATCTCGGAAACCTGTTTCCACCTGTAACTCCCTTAAGGGGGTGGTTAAGGTAACAGCGTCTCCATAACTAGAGGGCTCCAGTGCTGCTTCTTAGCCTTACTGATAGTGCCTCACCTTTAACAGGCCACTGGTTGAGGGCAACTCAAACACAGTGTTTGCAGAGGCTTCTACTTAATGTTCCCACCAACTACCTCTACCTAATGTTTCTACCAAATGCTCCAGCCTAAATGCTCTAACCTACTACTTCTATCTATTGCTTCTATTATTTTGTCAAAGGGTAAGGCTAATGGACAGTGATTACTGCAGGAAAATCTAGAATTATGAAAAATGAGTTATGTGAGTTAAGTGTTATCAAGTGTTATGTAAGACAAGAGAGACTGTATGTTTGTGAACAGAATGCCAAAAGTCCACATATGGGTGCATCAGAGAGGAAAGACGGCTATCTGGGTCAGAGGAGTGCAACTTGACAAACATTGAAGTGCTCACTCTTTATGCAGCCATCACTAACCCTCACAATACCTAGGTGGGTAGTAATGGTAACATACCTCCCTGGTCATTGGTTGTCTACCATCTACTACCTACTGCATATTATTCAATAATCAATCATGTGAAATAAGTTCCTCAAGATGACACAGATAAATCATTTGATTACAAATAAGCAATGCTAAAGAACTTATCAACAAGGTACAATAAATGGTTATAGTGATGAAGATAAGGCAAAAAAGTGAAAATGGTCCATACAAAGAGGTGAACACTTAGTTGAGATATTTGTGGCAGTGCATACTAAATAAGTTTCTGTATATATGTTGTGCACCGAAAGATGCAGCACACAACCAAAACATACCATCAGCTGTGATTACAGGAAGGATCTGTTCTGGATTACAGTATTCATTTTTTTTTTTTTTTTTTGCCGCTGTCTCCCGCGTTTGCGAGGTAGCGCAAGGAAACAGACGAAAGAAATGGCCCAACCCACCCCCATACACATGTATATACATACGTCCACACACGCAAATATACATACCTACACAGCTTTCCATGGTTTACCCCAGACGCTTCACATGCCTTGATTCAATCCACTGACAGCACGTCAACCCCGGTATACCACATCGCTCCAATTCACTCTATTCCTTGCCCTCCTTTCACCCTCCTGCATGTTCAGGCCCCGATCACACAAAATCTTTTTCACTCCATCTTTCCACCTCCAATTTGGTCTCCCTCTTCTCCTCGTTCCCTCCACCTCCGACACATATATCCTCTTGGTCAATCTTTCCTCACTCATTCTCTCCATGTGCCCAAACCATTTCAAAACACCCTCTTCTGCTCTCTCAACCACGCTCTTTTTATTTCCACACATCTCTCTTACCCTTACGTTACTTACTCGATCAAACCACCTCACACCACACATTGTCCTCAAACATCTCATTTCCAGCACATCCATCCTCCTGCGCACAACTCTATCCATAGCCCACGCCTCGCAACCATACAACATTGTTGGAACCACTATTCCTTCAAACATACCCATTTTTACTTTCCGAGATAATGTTCTCGACTTCCACACATTCTTCAAGGCTCCCAGAATTTTCGCCCCCTCCCCCACCCTATGATCCACTTCCGCTTCCATGGTTCCATCCGCTGCCAGATCCACTCCCAGATATCTAAAAAACTTTACTTCCTCCAGTTTTTCTCCATTCAAACTCACCTCCCAATTGACTTGACCCTCAACCCTACTGTACCTAATAACCTTGCTCTTATTCACATTTACTCTTAACTTTCTTCTTTCACACACTTTACCAAAGTCAGTCACCAGCTTCTGCAGTTTCTCACATGAATCAGCCACCAGTGCTGTATCATCAGCGAACAACAACTGACTCACTTCCCAAGCTCTCTCATCCCCAACAGACTTCATACTTGCCCCTCTTTCCAAAACTCTTGCATTCACCTCCCTAACAACCCCATCCATAAACAAATTAAACAACCATGGAGACATCACACACCCCTGCCGCAAACCTACATTCACTGAGAACCAATCACTTTCCTCTCTTCCTACACGTACACATGCCTTACATCCTCGATAAAAACTTTTCACTACTTCTAACAACTTGCCTCCCACACCATATATTCTTAATACCTTCCACAGACCATCTCTATCAACTCTATCATATGCCTTCTCCAGATCCATAAATGCTACATACAAATCCATTTGCTTTTCTAAGTATTTCTCACATACATTCTTCAAAGCAAACACCTGGTCCACACATCCTCTACCACTTCTGAAACCACACTGCTCTTCCCCAATCTGATGCTCTGTACATGCCTTCACCCTCTCAATCAATACCCTCCCATATAATTTACCAGGAATACTCAACAAACTTATACCTCTGTAATTTGAGCACTCACTCTTATCCCCTTTGCCTTTGTACAATGGCACTATGCACACATTCCGCCAATCCTCAGGCACCTCACCATGAGTCATACATACATTAAATAACCTTACCAACCAGTCAACAATACAGTCACCCCCTTTTTTAATAAATTCCACTGCAATACCATCCAAACCATGGATTTATAAAAAAAATAGTGTTACAGTAGATAAGTAGTTTGAAAAGTATTATCTTTCTCTGGTGTACACAGATTATATCTAAATACTGTAACTTTAAAGTCTGAGAATGAATGACACTAAAGTAAAATAAATGAATAAAAGCATCTGCGCCATGTAACATTAGCATGACTTTTGTATTTTCGAAAGTACTGTAATACTTGAATCACAAAAGGTGAATACTGGAATCATTTGAACCACATTGGTAAAGTGTTTGTCATCAAGGCTCCAGTACAAAAAATAATTCCAAATACCTACATGACATGATGCATGAAAGAGAAAATCAATCATGGAAGAGTACTACTATCATGAAAAATATGGGGCAGTTCCAGAGGTGGGTCACTCTGAAAACACTGAAAGATGTAAATCCAGAAAATTATAAAGTAGATACGGAGAAAGTTATGCAAGGAATAAAGACCTTGAGGGCACTCTGACAGTTTTAGTGGGCTGGAAGTATCTAACATTGTAAAATGCAAAAAATCAACACTAAAGAGTGCTTGTTCCATTTACATACTGTTTTGGTGCTTAACATAAGAATAGACTGATTGGGGGTTTATACAGCAAAGCCTAGTTTAGCTCACTGCATTTGAGTATTTAATTTTTCTGCTCTGACTGCAGCATCCTATTCACTTGCATTAAGTAAAACTATCAGCCTTTATAACATTTACAGATTACAAGGAACAATAGTTTTTTATGCCTCATAGCTCAAAGTTTCAAAGGAGTAGCCTCCTAGCATTGAAATAAAAGCTGGTGGTCAGTGTAATTGTCAGCTTGAGATAAACAGTCTCAATTTCTATCTGGTGAATGCTGCTTTTCTCACTGTGTTTCACTATCCACCAGAATTACTACCCTGCATTCCAACAATATCTTTTCTAATGCATATTATTCATGGAGGGATCCAAATGATTAGGGTGGGTGATGACCTGTCCTGCTGGTGTTGGTCGTGGCTTCTCCCATCAAACATTACTTTGAATCATCGCATAACTTACCTATACCCCACATATTTATTTCTAAAACACTTCTGTGGCTCCCTAGTGTGTTCTCCCCATCACATGTACAAAAAGTACTCAGGGACTGAGAAGAACGTTCTCCCAAGCCCTGGCTCCCTTCCCCTTTTGCTGCCACAATACCATACATCTCAATTTACATACCATCCCATCCCAAATACACCACAAAACCTTCATATCATCCAACACATACAGCAGTACTTCAAAGTTCTCACTCCATCTACTTTTCACCTTCTCATCCACCCTTCTCACTGACACCCGTTTGTCCTGTTCTCCTCACACCATTTTTTCCTTCTGTAAACATTTCTAATTCTCTTAAAAAACTCACCAATTTTCTCTATCTCTCATCTCTAATTTATCATCTATTTCAGCTCATGTACCCCTCTCTTGACCTCTTGCCATTTTTTCTTGTTTTGTTAACCACTGGCACTCTCTCCATGCAGGTTCCATCTCAAACCTCCCTTAACTATTTCACTAGTGATCTAACTTCCTTATTCCACATCCAGTGACCTTATGCAAGTGTCCACATCCAACCCTCCATATGCCATATACTTAAGAAAAACTTCCCCAAGGATATACATGTATATTTTCTCTTTCAGGTATTTCTCAACTTTAAGTTATGGACCCAATGAAATAAACTTTGTGCATATACAGTGGAAATGTGAAAAGGGAAGAAAAATCTTTTTCCACTGTGTATGTCATACACACAGCAACAGTCAATTCCTTGGCATCATGGCTAACTTTCTATCATGACACCAAAGATTTGTCCTGAATGTAGTAACACCAAAATTCTATGGCCATAAATTACACAATAACCTACAACTAATAACAAAGGCACTTTATAGAACATTTCAGAACCTAGAGGCAGGTGTTTCCCTCAATCTCTATGCTGGTTACCCTTTTTGAGTTAAGATTTACTAAAAATATACATAAAAAAGTAAATTTGTCTTACCTTTATCATTATTTGTCTTCTTATTATTACTGGACGAATCGGATGCAGGCGACTCTGAACGATCATTGAGAAGAGATCGTAACCCACGTTGAGCAGATGCCCAAACTCGAGAAGCTGTAGCTGAACCACGTACAGTGGTACTCCCATCTAGGCTTGGACTAAGTATAACAAAGAAAAGATTTGCAAAATTAAAACTGAAACCAAAAACAATATATATATGCTGATCCAGTAAAATGAGAAAATGAAGCTTGGCTAAGAAAATAAAAATCAACACAAGGCAATCATGATCCTCCATATACTGGTCTACCTCTCTTATACCAGGGATTGTGTTCCTACAAAAGGACAATGCAAGTAACTTTTGTATAAATGAATACAGGTTTTCACTGTTAATGGGGTGGGGGTCCATTACCAGACAACAAAGTTCCTTTTTAGACAAAAATTCCATACCATATTCAGTTTTCATGCATGTGCTTAAAATGATCTAATAATAAGATGTTATAAATAATATTCAGAGAACAATATAAATAAGCATGATGTACTCAGCAATATATTCAGATGTATTCTGCAAAAGGGTAACTTGCCATTAGGTGTGTCTAGGTAGGGGTGTGTGGGGGCTAGATTTGATGTTATGTGGACTGTCAAGTGCTGAGGTTTCTTCAAGATTCTTTAACATCCTCATTACCTCCAGCATTATTTCATGGTTAGAATAAAGTTTTCCATCTTTACTTGTGCAAGCACTCAAATGTCATTTTGGGTGTATCATGTCTTCAAAAGACAAAAAAATCTGCAACTACAGGACATCTTCGCATATTCAACCAAACTGGCATCAAGAGGCCACACTTTTCATGCACATGTAAATCATCTAAATGTATCTTGATTCCACTGTTTTACAAAGTCAAATCTATTGATATATCATCAGTAATTTTAAAACATTGCATTTTCATCACTTTTTTCTTTTTTTTTTTTGCCACTGTCTCCCGCGTTTACGAGGAAGCGCAAGGAAACAGACGAAAGAAATGGCCCAACCCACCCCCAAACACATGTATATACATACGTACACACACGCAAATATACATACCTACACAGCTTTCCATGGTTTACCCCAGACGCTTCACATGCCCTGATTCAATCCACTGACAGCACGTCAACCCCGGTATACCACATCGATCCACTTCACTCTATTCCTTGCCCTCCTTTCACCCTCCTGCATGTTCAGGCCCCGATCACACAAAATCTTTTTCACTCCATCTTTCCACCTCCAATTTGGTCTCCCACTTCTCCTTGTTCCCTCCACCTCCGACACATATATCCTCTTGGTCAATCTTTCCTCACTCATTCTCTCCATGTGCCCAAACCATTTCAAAACACCCTCTTCTGCTCTCTCAACCACGCGCTTTTTATTTCCACACATCTCTCTTACCCTTACGTTACTTACTCGATCAAACCACCTCACACCACATATTGTCCTCAAACATCTCATTTCCAGCACATCCATCCTCCTGCGCACCACTCTATCCATAGCCCACGCCTTGCAACCATACAACATTGTTGGAACCACTATTCCTTCAAACATACCCATTTTTCCTTTCCGAGATAATGTTCTCGACTTCCACACATTCTTCAAGCCTCCCAAGATTTTCGCCCCCTCCCCCACCCTATGATCCACTTCCGCTTCCATGGTTCCATCCGCTGCCAGATCCACTCCCAGATATCTAAAACACTTTACTTCCTCCAGTTTTTCTCCATTCAAACTTACCTCCCAATTGACTTGACCCTCAACCCTACTGTACCTAATAACCTTGCTCTTATTCACATTTAATCTTAACTTTCTTCTTTCACACACTTTACCAAACTCACTCACCAGCTTCTGCAGTTTCTCACATGAATCAGCCACCAGCGCTGTATCATCAGCGAACAACAACTGACTCACTTCCCAAGCTCTCTCATCCCCAACAGATTTCATACTTGCCCCTCTTTCCAAAACTCTTGCATTCACCTCCCTAACAACCCCATCCATATACAAATTAAACAACCATGGAGACATCACACACCCCTGCCGCAAACATACATTCACTGAGAACCAATCACTTTCCTCTCTTCCTACACGTACACATGCCTTACATCCTCAATAAAAACTTTTCACTGCTTCTAACAACTTGCCTCCCACACCATATATTCTTAATGCCTTCCACAGACCATCTCTATCAACTCTATCATATGCCTTCTCCAGAACCATAAATGCTACATACAAATCCATTTGCTTTTCTAAGTATTTCTCACATACATTCTTCAAAGCAAACACCTGATCCACACATCCTCTGCCACTTCTGAAACCACACTGCTCTTCCCCAATCTGATGCTCTGTACATGCCTTCACCCTCTCAATCAATACCCTCCCATATAATTTACCAGGAATACTCAACAAACTTATACCTCTGTAATTTGAGCACTCACTCTTATCCCCTTTGCCTTTGTATAATGGCACTATGCATGCATTCCGCCAATCCTCAGGCACCTCACCATGAGTCATACATACATTAAATAACCTTACCAACCAGTCAATAATACAGTCACCACCTTTTTAATAAATTCCACTGCAATACCATCCAAACCTGCTGCCTTGCTGGCTTTCATCTTCCGCAAAGCTTTTACTACCTCTTCTCTGTTTACCAAATCATTTTCCCTAACCCTCTCACTTTGCACACCACCTCGACCAAAACACCCTATATCTGCCACTCTATCATCAAACACATTCAACAAACCTTCAAAATACTCACTCCATCTCCGTCTCACATCACCACTACGTGTTATCACCTCCCCATTTGCGCCCTTCACTGAAGTTCCCATTTGTTCCCTTGTCTTACGCACTTTATTTACCTCCTTCCAGAACATCTTTTTATTCTCCCTAAAATTTAATGATACTCTCTCACCCCAACTCTCATTTGCCCTCTTTTTCACCTCTTGCACCTTTCTCTTGACCTCCTACCTCTTTCTTTTATACATCTCCCACCCAATTCCATTTTTTCCCTGCAAAAATCATCCAAATGCCTCTCTCTTCTCTTTCACTAATAATCTTACTTCTTCATCCCACCACTCACTACCCTTTCTAATCAACCCACCTCCCACTCTTCTCATGCCACAAGCATCTTTTGCGCAATCCATCACTGATTCCCTAAATACATCCCATTCCTCCCCCACTCCCCTTACTTCCATTGTTCTCACCTTTTTCCATTCTGTACTCAGTCTCTCCTGGTACTTCCTCACACAAGTCTCCTTCCCAAGCTCACTTACTCTCACCACCCTCTTCACCCCAACATTCACTCTTCTGAAAACCCATGCAAATCTTCACCTTTGCCTCCACAAGATAATGATCAGACATCCCTCCAGTTGCACCTCTCAGCACATTAACATCCAAAAGTCTCTCTTTCACGTGCCTGTCAATTAACACGTAATCCAATAATGCTCTCTGGGGATAGGGGTGAAAGAATACTTCCCACGCATTCCTCGCGTGTTGTAGAAGGCGACTAGAGGGGACAGGAGCGGGGGGCCATAAATCCTCCCCTCCTTGTATTTTTTTTTAACTTTCTAAAATGGGAAACAGAAGAAGGAGTCACGCAGGGAGTGCTCATCCTCCTCGAAGGCTCAGACTGGGGTGTCTAAATGTGTGTGGATGTAACCAAGATGTGAAAAAAGGAGAGATAGGTAGTATGTTTGAGGAAAGGAACCTGGATGTTTTGGCTCTGAGTGAAACGAAGCTCAAGGGTAAAGGGGAAGAGTGGTTTGGGAATGTCTTGGGAGTAAAGTCAGGGGTTAGTGAGAGGACAAGAGCAAGGGAAGGAGTAGCACTACTCCTGAAACAGGAGTTGTGGGAGTATGTGATAGAATGTAAGAAAGTAAATTCTTGGTTAATATGGGTAAAACTGAAAGTTGATGGAGAGAGATGGGTGATTATTGGTGCATATGCACCTGGGCATGAGAAGAAAGATCATGAGAGGCAAGTGTTTTGGGAGCAGCTGAATGAGTGTGTTAGTGGTTTTGATGCACGAGACCGGGTTATAGTGATGGGTGATTTGAATGCAAAGGTGAGTAATGTGGCAGTTGAGGGAATAATTGGTATACATGGGGTGTTCAGTGTTGTAAATGGAAATGGTGAAGAGCTTGTAGATTTATGTGCTGAAAAAGGACTGGTGATTGGGAATACCTGGTTTAAAAAGCGAGATATACATAAGTATACTTTTTACTTATGTATTATAATTTGTTGCTGTCTCCCACGTTAGTGAGGTAGCACAAAGAAACAGACAAAAGAATGGCCCAATCCACCCACATACACATATATATAAATGCCCACACATGCACATATAAATACCTATACATTTCAACATATTTCATCATCTATTTATTATACTTAGTCGCTGTCTGCTGCGTTAGCGAGGTAGCGCAAGTAAACAGACGAAAGAATGGCCCAACCCACCCACATACACATCCACACACGAACATATACATACCTATAAATCTCAACGTATGCATATATATATACACAAACAGACATATACATACATACACATGTAGATAATTCATGATGTCTCCCCTTATTCATTCCCGTTGCCACCCCGCCACACATGAAATGACAACCCCCTCCCACCGCATGTACGCAAAGGACCATTAGGAAAGACAACAAAGGCCACATTCGTTCATACACCGTCACTAGCTGGCATTTATAATGCACCGAAACTATAGCTCCCTTTCCACATCCAGGACCCACAAAACTTTCCATGATTTACCCCAGAGGCTTCACATGCCATGGTTCAATCCATTGATAGCACGGCAACTTCGGTATACCACACTGTTCCAATTCACTCTATTCCTTGCACGCCTTTCACCCTCCTGCATGTTCAGGCCCAATTCACTCAAAATCTTTTTCACTCCATCTTTCTACCTATAATTTGGTCTCCCACTTCTCCTTGTTCCCTCCACCTCTGACACATATATCCTCTTAAGTCAATCTTTCCAGACTCATTCTCTCCATGTGACCAAACCATTTCAAAACACCCTCTTCTGCTCTCTAAACCACACTCTTTTTATTATCATACATCTCTCTTACCCTTTCATTATTTACTCAGTCAAACCACCTCATACCACATATTGTCCTCAAACATCTCATTTCCAGCACATCCACCCACCTACACACAACTCTATCTATAGCCCTCGCCTCGCAACCAAATAACATTGTTGGAACCACTATTCCTTCAAACATACCCATTTTTGCTTTCCGAGATAATGTTCTTGCCTTCCACACGTTTTTCAACACTCCCAGAACTTTTGCCCCCTCCCCCAACCAATGACTCACTTCAGCTTCCATGGTTCCATCAGCTGCCAAATCCACTCCAAGATATCTAAAACACCACTCCCTCCAGTTTTTCTCCATTCAAACTTACCTCCCAATTGAGTTGACCCTCAACCCTACTGTACCTAATAATACAGTCAACCCCTTTCTTAATAAATTCCACTGCAATACCATCCAAACCTGCTGCCTTGCTGGCTTTCATCTTCCGCAAAGCTTTTACTACCTCTTCTCTGTTTACCAAATCATCCTCCCCAACCCTCTCACTTTGCACACCACCTCGACCAAAACACCCTATATCTGCCACTCCATCATCAAACACATTCAACAAACCTTCAAAATACTCACTCCATCTCCTTCTCACATCACCACTACTTGTTATCACCTCCCCATTAGCCCCCTTCATTGAAGTTCCCATTTGCTCCCTTGTCTTACGCACTTTATTTACCTCCTTCCAAAACATCTTTTTATTCTCCCTAAAATTTAATGATACTCTCTCACCCCAACTCTCATTTGCCCTCTTTTTTACCTCTTGCACCTTTCTCTTGACCTCCTGCCTCTTTCTTTTATACATCTCCCACTCACTTGCATGAGAAAGGTGCAAGATGTGAAAAAGAGGGCAAATGAGAGTTGGAGTGAGAGAGTATCATTATAGATTTTAGGGAGAATAAAAAGATGTTTTGGAAGGAGATAATAAAGTGTGTAAGACAAGGGAACAAATGGGAACTTCTGCGAAGGGGCTAATGGGGAGGTGATAACAAGTAGTTGTGATGTGAAAAGGAGATGGAGTGAGTATTTTGAAGGTTTGTTGAATGTGTTTGATGATAGAGTGGTAGATATAGGGTGTTTTGGTCAAGGTGGTGTGCAAAGTGAGAGGGTTAGGGAAAATGATTTGGTAAACAGAGAAGAGGTAGTAAAAGCTTTGCAGAAGATGAAAGCAGGCAAGGCAGCGGGTTTGGATGGTATTGCAGTAGCATTTATTAAAAAAGGGGGTAACTGTATTGTTGACTGGTTGGTAAGGTTATTTAATGTATGTATGACTCATGGTGAGGTGCCTGAGGATTGGCAAAATGCTTGCATAGTGCCACTGTACAAAGGCAAAGGGGATAAAAGTGAATGCTCAAATCACACAGGTATAAGTTTGTTGAGTATTCCTGGGAAATTATATGGGAGGGTATTGATTGAAAGGGTGAAGGCATGTACAGAGCATCAGACTGGGAAAGAGCAGTGTGGTTTCAGAAGTGGTAGAGGATGTGTGGATCAGGTGTTTGCTTTGAAGAATGTAAGTGAGAAATACTTAGAAAATCAAATGGATTTCTATGTAGCATTTATGGATCTGGAGAAGGCATATGATAAGAGTTGATAGAGATGCTCTGTGGAAGGTATTAAGAATATATGGTGTGAGACGAAAGTTGTTAGAAGCAGTGAAAAGTTTTTATCGAGGATGTAAGGTATGTGTACGTGTAGGAAGAGAGGAAAGTGATTGGTTCTCAGTTAATGTATGTTTGCTGCAGGGAGGTGAATGCAAGAGTTTTGGAAAGAGGGGCAAGCATGCAGTCTGAATGAATGAGTGGATGAATGAGTTTGGGAGGTGAGTCAGTTGTTGTTCGCAGATGATATAGCGCTGGTGGCTGATTCATGCGAAAAACTGCAGAAGCTGGTGACTGAGTTTGGTAAAAAGTGTGAAAGAAGAAAGCTGAGAGTAAATGTGAATAAGAGCAAGGTTATTAGGTACAGTTGGGTTGAGGGACAAGTCAATTGGGAGGTAAGTTTGTATGGAGAAAAACTGGAGGAAGTGAAGTGTTTTAGATATCTGGGAGTACAGTTGGCAGCGGATGGAACCATGGAAGTGGAAGTGAATCATAGGGTGGGGGAGATGGCAAAAGCTCTGGGAGCGATGAAAATGTGTGGAAGTCGAGAACATTATCTCGGAAAGCAAAAATGGGTATGTTTGAAGGAATAGTGGTTCCAACAATGTTATATGGTTGTGAGGCATGGGCTATGGACAGAGTTGTGTGGAGGAGGGTGGATGTGCTGGAAATGAGATGTTTGAGGACAGTATGTGGTGTGAGGTGGTTTGATCGAGTAAGTAATAATAGGGTAAGGGAGATGTGTGGCAATACAAAGAGTGTGGTTGAGAGAGCAGAAGAGGGTGTTTTGAAATGGTTTGGTCACATGGAGAGAATGAGTGAGGAAAGATTGACCAAGAGGATATACGTGTCAGAGGAGGAGGGAACGAGAAGTGGGAGGCCAAATTGAAGGTGGAAAGATGGAGTGAAAAAGATTATGAGTGATCAAGGCCTAAACATGCAGGAGGGTGAAAGGCGTGCAAGGAATAGAGTGAATTGGAATGATGTGGTATACTGGGGTTGACGTGCTGTCAATGGATTGGACCAGTGCATGTGAAGTGTCTGGGGTAAACCATGAAAAGTTTTGTGGGGCCTGGATGTGGAAAGGGAGCTGTGGTTTCGGTGCATTATACATGACAGCTAGAGACTGAGTGTGAATGAATGTGGCCTTTGTTGTCTTTTCCTAGCGCTACCTTGTGCACATGTGGGGGAGGGGGTTGTCACTTCATGTGTGGCAGGGTGGCGACGGGAATGAATAAGGGCAGACAGTATGAATTATGTTTGTTTTTTTTTTTTTTTATACTTTGTCGCTGTCTCCCGCGTTTGCGAGGTAGCGCAAGGAAACAGACGAAAGAAATGGCCCAACCCCCCCCATACACATGTATATACATACGTCCACACACGCAAATATACATACCTACACAGCTTTCCATGGTTTACCCCAGACGCTTCACATGCCTTGATTCAATCCACTGACAGCACGTCAACCCCGGTATACCACATCGCTCCAATTCACTCTATTCCTTGCCCTCCTTTCACCCTCCTGCATGTTCAGGCCCCGATCACACAAAATCTTTTTCACTCCATCTTTCCACCTCCAATTTGGTCTCCCTCTTCTCCTTGTTCCCTCCACCTCCGACACATATATCCTCTTGGTCAATCTTTCCTCACTCATCCTCTCCATGTGCCCAAACCACTTCAAAACACCCTCTTCTGCTCTCTCAACCACGCTCTTTTTATTTCCACACATCTCTCTTACCCTTACGTTACTCACTCGATCAAACCACCTCACACCACACATTGTCCTCAAACATCTCATTTCCAGCACATCCATCCTCCTGCGCACAACTCTATCCATAGCCCACGCCTCGCAACCATACAACATTGTTGGAACCACTATTCCTTCAAACATACCCATTTTTGCTTTCCGAGATAATGTTCTCGACTTCCACACATTCTTCAAGGCCCCCAGAATTTTCGCCCCCTCCCCCACCCTATGATCCACTTCCGCTTCCATGGTTCCATCCGCTGCCAGATCCACTCCCAGATATCTAAAACACTTCACTTCCTCCAGTTTTTCTCCATTCAAACTCACCTCCCAATTGACTTGACCCTCAACCCTACTGTACCTAATAACCTTGCTCTTATTCACATTTACTCTTAACTTTCTTCTTCCACACACTTTACCAAACTCAGTCACCAGCTTCTGCAGTTTCTCACATGAATCAGCCACCAGCACTGTATCATCAGCGAACAACAACTGACTCACTTCCCAAGCTCTCTCATCCCCAACAGACTTCATACTTGCCCCTCTTTCCAAAACTCTTGCATTTACCTCCCCTAACAACCCCATCCATAAACAAATTAAACAACCATGGAGACATCACACACCCCTGCCGCAAACCTACATTCACTGAGAACCAATCACTTTCCTCTCTTCCTACACGTACACATGCCTTACATCCTCGATAAAAACTTTTCACTGCTTCTAACAACTTTCCTCCCACCCCATATATTCTTAATACCTTCCACAGAGCATCTCTATCAACTCTATCATATGCCTTCTCCAGATCCATAAATGCTACATACAAATCCATTTGCTTTTCTAAGTATTTCTCACATACATTCTTCAAAGCAAACACCTGATCCACACATCCTCTGCCACTTCTGAAACCACACTGCTCTTCCCCAATCTGATGCTCTGTACATGCCTTCACCCTCTCAATCAATACCCTCCCATATAATTTACCAGGAATACTCAACAAACTTATACCTCTGTAATTTGAGCACTCACTCTTATCCCCTTTGCCTTTGTATAATGGCACTATGCATGCATTCCGCCAATCCTCAGGCACCTCACCATGAGTCATACATACATTAAATAACCTTACCAACCAGTCAACAATACAGTCACCCCCTTTTTTAATAAATTCCACTGCAATACCATCCAAACCTGCTGCCTTGCCGGCTTTCATCTTCCGCAAAGCTTTCACTACCTCTTCTCTGTTTACCAAATCATTTTCCCTAACCCTCTCACTTTGCACACCACCTCGACCAAAACACCCTATATCTGCCACTCTATCATCAAACACATTCAACAAACCTTCAAAATACTCACTCCATCTCCTTCTCACATCACCACTACTTGTTATCACCTCCCCATTTGCGCCCTTCACTGAAGTTCCCATTTGCTCCCTTGTCTTACGCACTTTATTTACCTCCTTCCAGAACATCTTTTTATTCTCCCTAAAATTTAATGATACTCTCTCACCCCAACTCTCATTTGCCCTTTTTTTCACCTCTTGCACCTTTCTCTTGACCTCCTGTCTCTTTCTTTTATACATCTCCCACTCAATTGCATTTTTTCCCTGCAAAAATCGTCCAAATGCCTCTCTCTTCTCTTTCACTAATACTCTTACTTCTTCATCCCACCACTCACTACCCTTTCTAATCAACCCACCTCCCACTCTTCTCATGCCACAAGCAATGCCATCATTGTGTATACTGACCAACATCCTATGAAAAATGTTAATGTGTTTCGAGATTAAAAGCAAAGGTTAACTAGATGGACTTTGTGACTTCAAGAATATAATTTAGAGATTTATCATGTTGCTGGTTGAAATTATATAATTGCAGACTGTTTATCCTGCCTTTAAACGAAGAAAATCCCTCTTCAAGGAATTCTTCCTTTTAAGTTGGGGAAGGGGTGATGTAGTTTTGTTGGTGTGTGTGTATTGAATTTTATACATTTGTGGTGTTGATATCTTAATAAAACAAGTACATGTCTGCGAAGTAGACTGTGAGAACTAGGAGGGTGTGCTGTCAGGCGTGACTGGCATGATTGTTGGAAGGTGACCTTTACGCCAACATCTTGACAGTAGCATCGGCATCTCATTTACATGTTTTTCTCTGCCAATCAGAACTGGCCCCTTGTAGTTACTCTTATAAATACTCTGAGAAGTGCTGAGTTTTATTTCCTTCAGTTGGCAGCACCAAGATAAGTAGTGAAATTTCCCCCACAATTTGTATATTCGTAGCCACTGTACTGTACTGCATTCATTTGTTTGTCAATTGATATTTGGTTGTCCTTATATCCTTTTATATATATATATATATATATATATATATATATATATATATATATATATATATATATATATATATATATATATCCCTGGGGATAGGGGTGAAAGAATACTTCCCACGTATTCCTCGCGTGTCGTAGAAAGCGACTAGAGGGGACGGGAGCGGGGGGCCAGAAATCCTCCCCTCCTTGTATTAACTTTCTAAAATGGGAAAATGAATTCTGTACATGTGTATATATGTATATGTCTGTGTGTGGACGTGTATGTATATATATGTGTATGTGGGTGGGTTAGGCCATTCTTTCGTGTGTTTCCTCGTGCTATCTCACTAACGTGGGAGACAGCGACAAAGCAAAATAAATAATATAAAAATATATATATATATATATATATATATATATATATATATATATATATATATATATATATATATATATATAGAGGTATAAGTTTGTTGAGTATTCCTGGTAAATTATATGGGAGGGTATTCATTGAGAGGGTGAAAGCATGTCCAGAGCATCAGATTGGGGTAGAGTGTGGTTTCAGAAGTGGTAGAGGATGTGTGGATCAGGTGTTTGCTTTGAAGAATGTATGTGAGAAATACTTAGAAAAGCAAATGGATTTGTATGTAGCATTTATGGATCTGGAGAAGGAATATGATAGAGTTGATAGAGATGCTCTGTGGAAGGTATTAAGAATATATGGTGTGGGAGGCAAGTTGTTAGAAGCAGTGAAAAGTTTTTATCGAGGATGTAAGGCATGTGTACGTGTAGGAAGAGAGGAAAGTGATTGGTTCTCAGTGAATGTAGGTTTGCGGCAGGGGTGTGTGATGTCTCCATGGTTGTTTAATTTGTTCATGGATGGGATTGTTAGGGAGGTGAATGCAAGAGTTTTGGAAAGAGGGGCAAGTATGACGTCTGTTGTGGATGAGAGAGCTTGGGAAGTGAGTCAGTTGTTGTTCGCTGATGATACAGCGCTGGTGGCTGATTCATGTGAGAAACTGCAGAAGCTGGTGACTGAGTTTGGTAAAGTGTGTGGAAGAAGAAAGTTAAGAGTAAATGTGAATAAGAGCAAGGTAATTAGGTACAGTAGGGTTGAGGGTCAAGTCAATTGGGAGGTAAGTTTGAATGGAGAAAAACTGGAGGAAGTAAAGTGTTTTAGATATCTGGGAGTGGATCTGGCAGCGGATGGAACCATGGAAGTGGAAGTGGATCATAGGGTGGGGGAGGGGGCGAAAATCCTGGGAGCCTTGAAGAATGTGTGGAAGTCGAGAACATTATCTCGGAAAGCAAAAATGGGTATGTTTGAAGGAATAGTGGTTCCAACAATGTTGTATGGTTGCGAGGCGTGGGCTATGGATAGAGTGGTGCGCAGGAGGATGGATGTGCTGGATGTGAGATGTTTGAGGACAATGTGTGGTGTGAGGTGGTTTGATCGAGTAAGTAACGTAAGGGTAAGAGAGATGTGTGGAAATAAAAAGAGCGTGGTTGAGAGAGCAGAAGAGGGTGTTTTGAAATGGTTTGGGCACATGGAGAGAATGAGTGAGGAAAGATTGACCAAGAGGATATATGTGTCGGAGGTGGAGGGAACGAGGAGAAGTGGGAGACCAAATTGGAGGTGGAAAGATGGAGTGAAAAAGATTTTGTGTGATCGGGGCCTGAACATGCAGGAGGGTGAAAGGAGGGCAAGGAATAGAGTGAATTGGATCGATGTGGTATACCGGGGTTGACGTGCTGTCAGAGGATTGAATCAGGGCATGTGAAGCGTCTGGGGTAAACCATGGAAAGCTGTGTAGGTATGTATATTTGCGTGTGTGGACGTATGTATATACATGTGTATGGGGGTGGGTTGGGCCATTTCTTTCGTCTGTTTCCTTGCGCTACCTCGCAAACGCGGGAGACAGCGGCAAAAATATATATATATATGTCACATACGAACCTCCAACAGCCAGGATTGAACCTGGGACCCCTGTGCAAGAGGCAGGCATGCTAACCGCTAGGCTATGGGACTGTATAATAGGAAACAACTATTCGAAATACTAAGTACCCGAATACCCTTCGTCTCACAATGGTGAGCAACGGGGTCTATACTGCTTGTTTCCGAACAGACGCACACAGCCAGCTGATAGCGTTTTACCGAACCTAACTGTACAACGCGGAGGTTAGCATGCCTTCCTCTTGCACAGGGCCCCAGGTTCGATCCTGGCTGTTGGAGGTTTGTATGTTCTATGAAGGTGTGCGTTCATATGCACTTTATTCGTATTCATATACCTCCGCGTTGTACAGTTAGGTTCGGTAAAACGCTATCAGCTGGCTATGTGCGTCTGTTCGGAAACAACCAGTATAGACCCCGTTGCCATTGTGAGACGAAGGGTATTTGGGTACTTAGTATTTCGAATAGTTGTTTCCTATTATACAGTCCCATAGCCTAGTGGTTAGCATGCCTGCATCTTGCACAGAGGTCCCAGGTTCGATCCTGGCTGTTGGAGGTTTGTATGTTCTATGAAGGTACGCTTTCATATGCACTTTATTCATATATATATATATATATATATATATATATATATATATATATATATATATATATATATATATATATATATAGATATATTTCGTTTTTCTTTCGTACTATTCGCCATTTCCCGCGATAGCGAGGTAGCGTTAAGAACAGAGGACTGGGCCTTCGAGGGAATATCCTCACCTGGCCCCCTTCTCTGTTCCTTCTTTTGGAAAATTGAAAAAAAACGCGAGGGGAGGATTTCCAGCCACCCGCTCCCTCCCCTTTTAGCCGCCTTCTACGACACGCATATATATATATATATATATATATATATATATATATATATATATATATATATATATATATATATATATATATATATATATCTTTCTTTCTTTCATACTATTTGCCATTTCCCGCATTAGCGAGGTAGCGTTAAGAACAGGGGACTGGGCCTTAGAGGGAATATCCTCACCTGGCCCCCTTCTCTGTTCCTTCTTTTGGAAAATTAAAAAAAAAAAAAACGAGAGGGGAGGATTTCCAGCCACCCGCTCCCTCCCCTTTTAGTCGCCTTCTACGACACGCAGGGAATACGTGGGAAGTATTCTTTCTCCCCTATCCCCGGAGATAAATATATATATATATATATATATATATATATATATATATATATATATATATATATATATATATATATATATATGAATGTTGGGGTGAAGAGGGTGGTAAGAGTAAGTGAGCTTGGTAAGGAGACCTGTGTGAGGAAGTACCAGGAGAGACTGAGTACAGAATGGAAAAAGGTGAGAACAATGGAAGTAAGGGGAGTGGGGGAGGAATGGGATGTATTTAGGGAATCAGTAATGGATTGCGCAAAAGATGCTTGTGGCATGAGAAGAGTGGGAGGTGGGTTGATTAGAAAGGGTAGTGAGTGGTGGGATGAAGAAGTAAGAGTATTAGTGAAAGAGAAGAGAGAGGCATTTGGACGATTTTTGCAGGGAAAAAATGCAATTGAGTGGGAGATGTATAAAAGAAAGAGACAGGAGGTCAAGAGAAAGGTGCAAGAGGTGAAAAAAAGGGCAAATGAGAGTTGGGGTGAGAAAGTGTCATTAAATTTTACAGAGAATAAAAAGATGCTCTGGAAGGAGGTAAATAAAGTGCGTAAGACAAGGGAGCAAATGGGAACTTCAGTGAAGGGCGCAAATGGGGAGGTGATAACAAGTAGTGGTGATGTGAGAAGGAGATGGAGTGAGTATTTTGAAGGTTTGTTGAATGTGTTTGATGATAGAGTGGCAGATATAGGGTGTTTTGGTCGAGGTGGTGTGCAAAGTGAGAGGGTTAAGGAAAATGATTTGGTAAACAGAGAAGAGGTAGTGAAAGCTTTGCGGAAGATGAAAGCCGGCAAGGCAGCAGGTTTGGATGGTATTGCAGTGGAATTTATTAAAAAAGGGGGTGACTGTATTGTGGACTGGTTGGTAAGGTTATCTAATGTATGTATGACTCAAGGTGAGGTGCCTGAGGATTAGCGGAATGCGTGCATAGTGCCATTGTACAAAGGCAAAGGGGATAAGAGTGAGTGCTCAAATTACAGAGGTATAAGTTTGTTGAGTATTCCTGGTAAATTATATGGGAGGGTATTGATTGAGAGGGTGAAGGCATGTACAGAGCATCAGATCGGGGAAGAGCAGTGTGGTTTCAGAAGTGGTAGAGGATGTGTGGATCAGGTGTTTGCTTTGAAGAATGTATGTGAGAAATACTTAGAAAAGCAAATGGATTTGTATGTAGCATTTATGGATCTGGAGAAGGCATATGATAGAGTTGATAGAGATGCTCTGTGGAAGGTATTAAGAATATATGGTGTGGGAGGAAAGTTGTTAGAAGCAGTGAAAAGTTTTTATCGAGGATGTAAGGCATGTGTACGTGTAGGAAGAGAGGAAAGTGATTGGTTCTCAGTGAATGTAGGTTTGCGGCAGGGGTGTGTGATGTCTCCATGGTTGTTTAATTTGTTTATGGATGGGGTTGTTAGGGAGGTAAATGCAAGAGTTTTGGAAAGAGGGGCAAGTATGAAGTCTGTTGGGGGTGAGAGAGCTTGGGAAGTGAGTCAGTTGTTGTTCGCTGATGATACAGCGCTGGTGGCTGATTCATGTGAGAAACTGCAGAAGCTGGTGACTGAGTTTGGTAAAGTGTGTGGAAGAAGAAAGTTAAGAGTAAATGTGAATAAGAGCAAGGTTATTAGGTACAGTAGGGTTGAGGGTCAAGTCAATTGGGAGGTGAGTTTGAATGGAGAAAAACTGGAGGAAGTAAAGTGTTTTAGATATCTGGGAGTGGATCTGGCAGCGGATGGAACCATGGAAGCGGAAGTGGATCATAGGGTGGGGGAGGGGGCGAAAATTCTGGGGCCTTGAAGAATGTGTGGAAGTCGAGAACATTATCTTGGAAAGCAAAAATGGGTATGTTTGAAGGAATAGTGGTTCCAACAATGTTGTATGGTTGTGAGGCGTGGGCTATGGATAGAGTTGTGTGCAGGAGGATGGATGTGCTGGAAATGAGATGTTTGAGGACAATGTGTGGTGTGAGGTGGTTTGATCGAGTGAGTAACGTAAGGGTAAGAGAGATGTGTGGAAATAAAAAGAGCGTGGTTGAGAGAGCAGAAGAGGGTGTTTTGAAGTGGTTTGGGCACATGGAGAGAATGAGTGAGGAAAGATTGACCAAGAGGATATATGTGTCGGAGGTGGAGGGAACGAGGAGAAGAGGGAGACCAAATTGGAGGTGGAAAGATGGAGTGAAAAAGATTTTGTTTGATCGGGGCCTGAACATGCAGGAGGGTGAAAGGAGGGCAAGGAATAGAGTGAATTGGAGCGATGTGGTATACCGGGGTTGACGTGCTGTCAGTGGATTGAATCAAGGTATGTGAAGCGTCTGGGGTAAACCATGGAAAGCTGTGTAGGTATGTATATTTGCGTGTGTGGACGTATGTATATACATGTGTATGGGGGGGTTGGGCCATTTCTTTCGTCTGTTTCCTTGCGCTACCTCGCAAACGCGGGAGACAGCGACAAAGTATAATATATATATATATATATATATATATATATATATATAAATGGATTTGTATGTAGCATTTATGGATCTGGAGAAGGCATATGATAGAGTTGATAGAGATGCTCTGTGGAAGGTATTAAGAATATATGGTGTGGGAGGCAAGTTGTTAGAAGCAGTGAAAAGTTTTTATCGAGGATGTAAGGCATGTGTACGTGTAGGAAGAGAGGAAAGTGATTGGTTCTCAGTGAATGTAGGTTTGCGGCAGGGGTGTGTGATGTCTCCATGGTTGTTTAATTTGTTTATGGATGGGGTTGTAAGGGAGGTAAATGCAAGAGTCCTGGAAAAAGGGCCAAGTATGAAGTCTGTTGGGGATGAGAGAGCTTGGGAAGTGAGTCAGTTGTTGTTCGCTGATGATACAGCGCTGGTGGCTGATTCATGTGAGAAACTGCAGAAGCTGGTGACTGAGTTTGGTAAAGTGTGTGGAAGAAGAAAGTTGAGAGTAAATGTGAATAAGAGCAAGGTTATTAGGTACAGTAGGGGTGAGGGTCAAGTCAATTGGGAGGTGAGTTTGAATGGAGAAAAACTGGAGGAAGTGAAGTGTTTTAGATATCTGGGAGTGGATCTGTCAGCGGATGGAACCATGGAAGCGGAAGTGGATCATAGGGTGGGGGAGGGGGCGAAAATTTTGGGAGCCTTGAAAAATGTGTGGAAGTCGAGAACATTATCTCGGAAAGCAAAAATGGGTATGTTTGAGGGAATAGTGGTTCCAACAATGTTGTATGGTTGCGAGGCGTGGGCTATGGATAGAGATGTGCGCAGGAGGATGGATGTGCTGGAAATGAGATGTTTGAGGACAATGTGTGGTGTGAGGTGGTTTGATCGAGTAAGTAACGTAAGGGTAAGAGAGATGTGTGGAAATAAAAAGAGTGTGGTTGAGAGAGCAGAAGAGGGTGTTTTGAAATGGTTTGGGCACATGGAGAGAATGAGTGAGGAGAGATTGACCAAGAGGATATATGTGTCGGAGGTGGAGGGAACGAGGAGAAGAGGGAGACCAAATTGGAGGTGGAAAGATGGAGTGAAAAAGATTTTGTGTGATTGGGGCCTGAACATGCAGGAGGGTGAAAGGAGGGCAAGAAATAGAGTGAATTGGAGTCATGTGGTATACAGGGGTTGACGTGCTGTCAGTGGATTGAAGCAAGACATGTGAAGCGTCTGGGGTAAACCATGGAAAGCTGTGTAGGTATGTATATTTGCGTGTGTGGACGTGTGTATGTACATGTGTATGGGGGGGGGTTGGGCCATTTCTTTCGTCTGTTTCCTTGCGCTACCTCGCAAACGCGGGAGACAGCGACAAAGTATAAAAATATATATATATATATATATATATATATATATATATATATATATATATATTATCCCTGGGGATAGGGGATTAAGAATACTTCCCACGTATTCCCTGCGTGTCGTAGAAGGCGACTAAAAGGGGAGGGAGCGGGGGGCTGGAAATCCTCCCCTCTCGTTTTTTTTTTTAATTTTCCAAAAGAAGGAACAGAGAATTGGGCCAGTCAAAGGCCCAGTCCTCTGTTCTTAATGCTACCTCGCTAATGCGGGAAATGGCGAATAGTTTAAAAGAAAGAAAAGAATATATATATATATATATATATATATATATATATATATATATTTATGTGCTGAAAAAGGACTGATGATTGGGAATACCTGGTTTAAAAAGCGAGATATACATAAGTATACTTATGTAAGTAGGAGAGATGGCCAGAGAGCGTTATTGGATTACGTGTTAATTGACAGGCGTGCGAAAGAGAGACTTTTGGATGTTAATGTGCTGAGAGGTGCAACTGGAGGGATGTCTGATCATTATCTTGTGGAGGCTAAGGTGAAGATTAGTATGGGTTTTCAGAAAAGAGGAGTGAATGTTGGGGTGAAGAAGGTGGTGAGAATAAGTGAGCTTGGGAAGGAGACCTGTGTGGGGAAGTACCAGGAGAGACTGTGTACAGAATGGAAAAAGGTGAGAACAATGGAAGTAAGGGGAGTGGGGGAGGAATGGGATGTATTTAGGGAATCAGTGATGGATTGCGCAAAAGATGCTTGTGGCATGAGAAGAGTGGGAGGTGGGCTGTTTAGAAAGGGTAGTGAGTGGTGGGATGAAGAAGTAAGAGTATTAGTGAAAGAGAAGAGAGAGGCATTTGGACGATTTTTGCAGGGAAAAAATGCAATTGAGTGGGAGAAGTATAAAAGAAAGAGACAGGAGGTCAAGAGAAAGGTGCAAGAGGTGAAAAAAAGGGCAAATGAGAGTTGGGGTGAGAGACTATCAGTAAATTTTAGGGAGAATAAAAAGATGTTCTGGAAGGAGGTAAATAGGGTGCGTAAGACAAGGGAGCAAATGGGAACTTCAGTGAAGGGCGTAAATGGGGAGGTGATAACAAGTAGTGGTGATGTGAGAAGGAGATGGAATGAGTATTTTGAAGGTTTGTTGAATGTGTCTGATGACAGAGTGGCAGATATAGGGTGTTTTGGTCGAGGTGGTGTGCAAAGTGAGAGGGTTAGGGAAAATGATTTGGTAAACAGAGAAGAGGTAGTAAAAGCTTTGCGGAAGATGAAAGCCGGCAAGGCAGCAGGTTTGGATGGTATTGCAGTGGAATTTATTAAAAAAGGGGGTGACTGTATTGTTGACTGGTTGGTAAGGTTATTTAATGTATGTATGACTCATGGTGAGGTGCCTGAGGATTGGCGGAATGCGTGCATAGTGCCATTGTACAAAGGCAAAGGGGATAAGAGTGAGTGCTCAAATTACAGAGGTATAAGTTTGTTGAGTATTCCTGGTAAATTATATGGGAGGGTATTGATTGAGAGGGTGAAGGCATGTACAGAGCATCAGATTGGGGAAGAGCAGTGCGGTTTCAGAAGTGGTAGAGGATGTGTGGATCAGGTGTTTGCTTTGAAGAATGTATGTGAGAAATACTTAGAAAAGCAAATGGATTTGTATGTAGCATTTATGGATCTGGAGAAGGCATATGATAGAGTTGATAGAGATGCTCTGTGGAAGGTATTAAGAATATATGGTGTGGGAGGCAAGTTGTTAGAAGCAGTGAAAAGTTTTTATCGAGGATGTAAGGCATGTGTACGTGTAGGAAGAGAGGAAAGTGATTGGTTCTCAGTGAATGTAGGTTTGCGGCAGGGGTGTGTGATGTCTCCATGGTTGTTTAATTTGTTTATGGATGGGGTTGTTAGGGAGGTAAATGCAAGAGTCCTGGAAAGAGGGGCAAGTATGAAGTCTGTTGGGGATGAGAGAGCCTGGGAAGTGAGTCAGTTGTTGTTCGCTGATGATACAGCGCTGGTGGCTGATTCATGTGAGAAACTGCAGAAGCTGGTGACTGAGTTTGGTAAAGTGTGTGGAAGAAGAAAGTTAAGAGTAAATGTGAATAAGAGCAAGGTTATTAGGTACAGTAGGGTTGAGGGTCAAGTCAATTGGGAGGTAAGTTTGAATGGAGAAAAACTGGAGGAAGTGAAGTGTTTTAGATATCTGGGAGTGGATCTGTCAGCGGATGGAACCATGGAAGCGGAAGTGGATCATAGGGTGGGGGAGGGGGCGAAAATTTTGGGAGCCTTGAAAAATGTGTGGAAGTCGAGAACATTATCTCGGAAAGGAAAAATGGGTATGTTTGAAGGAATAGTGGTTCCAACAATGTTGTATGGTTGCGAGGCGTGGGCTATGGATAGAGTTGTGCGCAGGAGGATGGATGTGCTGGAAATGAGATGTTTGAGGACAATGTGTGGTGTGAGGTGGTTTGATCGAGTAAGCAACGTAAGGGTAAGAGAGATGTGTGGAAATAAAAAGAGCGTGGTTGAGAGAGCAGAAGAGGGTGTTTTGAAATGGTTTGGGCACATGGAGAGAATGAGTGAGGAAAGATTGACCAAGAGGATATATGTGTCGGAGGTGGAGGGAACGAGGAGAAGAGGGAGACCAAATTGGAGGTGGAAAGATGGAGTGAAAAAGATTTTGTGTGATCGGGGCCTGAACATGCAGGAGGGTGTAAGGAGGGCAAGGAATAGAGTGAATTGGAGCGATGTGGTATACAGGGGTTGACGTGCTGTCAGTGGAGTGAATCAAGGCATGTGAGGCGTCTGGGGTGGACCATGGAAAGCTGTGTAGGTATGTATACACGTGTGGGGACATGTGTATGTACATGTGTATGGGGGGGGGGGTTGAGCCATTTCTTTCGTCTGTTTCCTTGCGCTACCTCGCAGACGCGGGAGACAGCGACAAAGTATAAAAAAAAAAAAAAAAAATATATATACATATATATATATATATATATATATATATATATATATATATATATATATATATATATATATATATATATCCTCTTTGTCAACTTTTCTTCACTCATTCTCTCTATATGTCCAAACCATTTCAACGCACTCTCTTCTGCTCTCTCAAACGCATTCTTTTCACTACCACTCATCTCTCTTACCCTTTCATTATTTACTTGATCATTTTTTTTATTACAACACATCTAGAGCTCTTACCCTTTCATTACTTACTTGATCAAACCACCTCATATCACATATTGTTCTCAAACATTTCATTTCCAACATATCCACCGTCCTCCATACAACCCTATCTATAGCCCATGCCTTGCAACCATATAATATCATTGGAACTACTATTTTTTCAAGCATACTCATTTTCACCTTCCCAGATAATGTTCTCTCTTTCCTTACATTCTTCATCACTCCCAAATCTTTGCCCTCTCCCCTAATCTATGACTCAGTTCCACTTCCATGGTTCCATTCACTGTTTGGTTCACTCCCAGATATCTAAAGCACTTAACTTCCTCCAATTTTTCTCCATTCAAACTCACATGCCAACTAACTTGTCCTTCAACCATACTGAACCTAACAACCTTGCTTTTATTCACATTTACTCTCAACTTTCTTCTTTCACACACTTTTCCAAATGCAGTTACCAACTTCAGCAGTTTCTCAATGAAATCAGCCTCCAGTGCTGTATAATAGGCGAACGACAACTGACCCACTACCCATGCACTCATGTCCCATAAAAACTGCATAATCACCCCTCTCTCCAAAACTCTTGCATTTGCCTCCCTAACCATCCCATTGATTAACAAATTAAACAACCATGGGGACAACACACATCTCTACTACATACCAACCTTCAGTGAAAACCAATCGCTCTCCCTCCTATCTTCATACTTGTACACATGCCTTACACCCTTGATAAAAACTTCTCTGCTTCTAGCAGCTTCCCTCCCACACTATAGACTCTTAAGACCTTCCACAAAGCATCTCTGTCCACTTTGTCATATGCCTTCTTCAGATCAATAAATGCTACATTCAAATCCATCTGTTTCTCCAATATTTCTCACACACACTCTTCAAAGCAAACATCTGATTCACACATCCTCTACCACTTCTGAAACCACACTGCTCCTCCCCAATCTGATGCTCTATACATGCCTTCACCCTATCAATCAATACCCTCCCATACAATCTTCCAGAAATACTCAACAAATTTATGCCTCTATAGTTTGAACACTCACATTTATCCCCTTTGCCTTTGTACTATGGCATTACCCATGCATTTTCGCCAATCCTGAGGCACCTCTCCATGATCCATACATACACTGAAGATCCTTACCAACCTATCAACAACACAGTCACCCCCTTCCTTAATATATTCAACTACAATACCATCAAAACCCGTTGCCTGCCAGATTTCATCTTCCGCAAGGCTTTCACCACCTCTTCTCTCTTCACCAAACCACTCTCCCTGACTCTCTCACTTTGCATGCCACCCCGACCAAAACATCCTATATCTGCCACTCTATCATCAAACACATTCAACAAACCTTCAAAATACTCACTCCATCTCCTCCTTACTTCATCACTACCTGTTATTACTCCCCCCCCCTTGCATGATGTTCCCCTTTGTTCTCTTATCTTACACACATTATTTACCTCCTTTCAAAATATCTTTCTATTCTCCCTAAAGTTTAATGATACTCTCTCACCTCAACTCTCACTTGCCCTCTTCTTCAACCCTTTTTCGACTCACCCAAATGCCTCTCTTTATCCTTTCCCTAACAACTTTACTTCTTCATACCACCACTCACTACCCTTTCTAATCTGCTCACCTCCCACATTTCTCATACCACATGCATCTCTTGCACGTGTCATCACCGCTTCCCTAAATACATCCCATTCTTCACCCACTCCCCTCATGCCATTTGCTCTCACCTTTTGCCATTCTTCACTCAATCTCTCCTAGTACTTCCTCACACAAGCTCCTTTCCAAGCTCACCTACTCTTACCACTCTCTTCTCTCCAACATTCTCTCTTCTATTTTGAAAACCTCTACAAATCTTCACCTTCGCCTCCAAAAGATTGTGATCAGATATCCCACCAGCATCCCCTCTCAGCACAATAACATCCAAAAGTCTCTTTTACACACCTACCAATCAACACATAATCTTATAATGCACTTTGACCATCTCCCCTACTCACATATGTTGCTTTTTAAACCAGGTATTTGCAATCACCAGACTATTACAGTAACATATCTTTACTGATTAATGAATAAAAATTACACAATGCAAAATATTGTATAATATATGAATGTCAATTCATGAATAGTGATAATTGTAGTAGAATGAGTGAGAAAGGCAGTGTGTCGGTGAGATGCAAAGTGTGGAAGAGGGGTGGGTGGTAGGAGGAAGTGGATATCATACTGCTCTGCTGTGAATAAAGCTGATCCATCTTGGCATCACTGAAAATGATTTAGGTGGTGATAATAGAGGTAAAGGTGATGATGAGGGTGGTAATAATGGGGTGGTGGCAAGGGGAATTGTAATAAGTGGTGAGGAGGTGATGCACTTATTGTTTTATTTAGTAACATTGGCCACTGCACTGCCAGATGGTACTGAAAAGCTAATGTCTTCCCACAAAATTGAGTGTGAGTATAGATGAGCAACGACAAATTCCTTCAAAATTATGTTACGTAACTTTTCAAAACAAAAAATGAGAGAGCAAAGATGTGGGTTTGATTAGAGAAGTGAAGTGGAGTGATGTGGCAACACGAACAGAGTGTGTTGCCAATCACTAAGTCAACAACTGACGTTCAAGCCAGCACCAAGCCCAGCCTGAAGTAGCCTACCTTCTATTTTTTCTAACAAAATGAACCTTGAAAAAGTCACCTTCATTGCTGTTAACTTTGCTTTCTTAATAATGGTTCTAACCACTGATATAGTCACTTTGGAAGCATCACCAACATCAGCCTGACACTCACCAGCTTCCTACCACCTAACCATTTGGAATTTCACATCCAAGGAGAGGTGTTTCCTAGGCACTTTAAATGAATTAACAGCATCAGAACTTGCATGCTGACTTGCAGACAAGATGGGTAAAGAATTGCCACAATGATATAAAAAAATCGACAAGACAGCAAAAATGCATAAGCACATCTAAATTTGCAGTGTACTAACAGAGGAGAGCACTCAGCAATGACTGGATGTGAATGTATGTATGCACAGTGCTTTGACTGGCCAAGAAAATATAAACAAAGAGAGCTGCTCTTGGCATGAGTGTTTGGACTCATGACTTTTTCATTTCTTTTGTGATTTTCTTTTTTTGTAAAAATATAGCTCAAAGATGCAAGCAAGAGCATTATAATGAAACAGCACTCTCATGCCCGCTCCCTTTGGGAGCTCCCTACAGGGGGATGGCTACAGCAAAAGTCTCCATAACTAGTGAATAATGCTGCTTTTAGCCTCTAGTACCTCATCCCTAAAAGGCCTCTGGCAGAGGGCAACTCGAGCACAGTCTTTCAGAGGCTCTTAACTAATGTTCCTACCACTTCCCTCCACTGAATGTTCCTGCCTGAAGTTCCAACCTACTACTTCTGCCTAATGTTTCCACCTAATGCTCCTGCCGAAAGACATTGCTAGCACATAGCGCTCATTGCAAGAAAATCTAGAGTTACAATGAATGAGTTGTGTGAGTTAAGTGTTGTCAGTGTTTTGTGAGATACGGAGAGACTGAATGCCTGTGGACAGAATGCCAGCAGTCCAGGCTCTTAACTAATGTTCCTACCACCTACCTCCACTGAATGTTCCCGCCTAAAGTTCCAACCAATTACTTCTGCCTAATGTTTCCACCAAATGCTAATGCCAAAAGGCATTGCTAGCGCATAGCGCTCATCGCACGAAAATCTAGAGTTACAATGAATGAGTTGTGTGAGTTAAGTGTTGTCAAATGTTTCGTGAGACAAGGAGAGACTGAATGCCTGTAGACAGAATGCAGGCAGTCCATGTGTGGGTGATGTAGCATGAAAAGACAACTATCTGGGTCAGAGTAGCGCAACCTGACAACCACAGAAGAACTGGCCCACTACACAGCCATCACTAACCCTCCTGATAACCAGGCAGTTAGCATTGGAAATACACCTCCCTCATCAGTGGCTGCTTTAATCTATCACAGTTCTGATGGTGTGATAAATTTGTCAATGGACAAACAAATGCATATAAACCACAGGTTGGATTGAAACCCTGGACAGGGAATCTGGCTATCTCAGCTACAGGGAGGATAAAGGATGCAGTCACCTGAAATCAAGTGTGTTTACCTGAATCCCATCCTCATCAGTGTGGGTGTAAAATGAACTTCCATCTATTGTAGCTCCAATGATGCAATAGATATGTCAATGGACAGACAAATGTATAAACACCACTGGTTGGATTCTAATCCTGGACAGAGTGCCTGGCTTCCTCAGCAATGTGGAAGTGTTAAAATCCAACACATGGTGTATATACATGTGTCTGATCATCAACATATTTGTCACCCCACTGAAGCCATGATAGATTAAAGTCCAAGATGAGGTTGGGATGCAAGTATATACACATGACTTTAAGTGTCTGCATTTTCAAACCACCATGTGGCTGAAGTAGCAAAGCACCCTGTCCAGGGTTCGAATCTACCCTATAGTGTATAAACATTTGTCTGTCCATCGACATATTTGTCACACCATCAAAGCCATGATAGATTAATGTCCATGTTACAACCACTGACATGAAGTTGGGCTGCAAGTTTATGCACTTGACTTCAAGTGTCTGAATGGCCAAGGTAGACAGGAGCCCTGTCCAGGGTTGAATTCAACTGGTGGTCTGTCAAACAACATACTTGTCACATCATCAGAGCCACAACAGACTGAAGTCCATGTTACACCAAACAAGATGAGGTTGGGATGCAGGTGTATGCACTTGATTTTAAGCTTTCTGCATCTTTTAACCTCCGTGTTGCTGAAGCAGCCAGGCACCCTGTCCAAGGTTCAATTCTAACCCATGGTGTATGTATATAAATGAATTTCTGTCCATCAATGTATGTTTCACACCACAGGAGCTGCAACAGATTAAAGGCCATATTACACCTAATGAGATGAGGTTGGGATTCAGGTACAGGTTGTATCTCTCTAATTCAGCATTCTGTGGTCTGGCAACCCTCATGATCTGGCATGTTTTGAATCTGCAGCAATTAGTTTCTGGATCTGCCACTAGGGCAGCACTGTCAGCACGGCTACGGTGCCAAAATCTGTTTACACTGCAGCTGAGCTAATTAAAAGTTCTGTTAACTTCTCACATTTAGTTTCTTGCTGAAAATGAAAGCCAGAAAAGCTTAAAGTTTTGGGAAACTTTGGTTCAAAGGTGCCACAAGTACAGAAGTAAATAATGCACTTATAAAGAGGTTTAAGCTCCCACATAATGAAGGTGTAAGCATTTCTGGGGAGATACTTATCAAACAAGCCAAAGTTTTCAGTTTTTCATAGAGAACTAAAGCTAGACTGTGACTGTAAATTTTCATTAGGATGGTGACACAAGTTTATGCTGAGGCAAGGAATTTCAGTACACAGTATGTGCGGTGAAAAGCACAGTGCTGATGTGGAAGTTTGTAGTGTAAGGTCATATCAAATGAATCGATAAAAACTCCAATTCTCTATCAAACAACTAACAACAATACATACAGGGCAAGAGGGAGTGTATGAGCTGGCTGCCTGGTTGGGACTGACGCAGTGCAGGCTGGCTGCCTTGACGATAACAATAAAACAACAGTAGTAACAACAGTCAACCAAAGCCAACTACCAACCTATTCATTACATTAACTACTCGTCACAAAGCTGCAACAAAGTTTGAGGATGAATTTCCACAGTTTGTGGCAGTGGAAAACTTAGCCCCAGAACAAGTGTATAATGATGACGAATCTGCCCTGTACTGGTGTCATTTGTCATAAAAAACCCTTGCCCAAGATGTTGAGGAGTCTCCATTTGGGGGTACTTCTGATGTAATCTGATTTAACAATGAAAACCTTGTTTGGAAGCATTACTTGTATTATTTCCTCTTTTAAGTTCTGTTCTACCTTTGACAAAAGCTATATGTATGTGGATGAGCTGGCCAGACTAGGGGTCGGGCATATGTTTACATACGGGGTTCTCTTAGGGGTCAATTTCTGTTTTTCAGCATTTTCTGTAGTCTGGCAATGGCCAGGTCCCAAGGTTGCCGGATCAAAGAGTTCAACCAGTATGTAAACTTGGTGCGAAGTGTGTGCATGTAGCCGAGGTAGCTAGGCACCCTGTCCATGGTTTGAACCTGACTAGTGGCATATATACATTTGTCTGTCCATCAACATAATCCTTTATATCTTAAGTCATGCTATTCTCATCCTTATCTTGTTCCTTCTACTTCGACTTAAAGCATAAATTTCAGCTCTTTTGTACCTTTCTAATGCAACCTGGCTTTTGTGATTCCTGTTATCTCCTCTATGACATGTTTCTGGATTTCCCTGCCAGTTCTCATCTCCTATCAAACAATTCATTCATTAATTTTCATGTCCCCTTCTCTCTACTGAATCATGCTGGTAACTTCCTCACCACTACTTCACTAACAATTACAAAAACCTATTATGATATTGTTCAGTTCCCTTTTAAAGAATTCAGCCTCATTATCTGTTTCCTTGGAAGAGGTACTTATCTATTCATAGTTTCCTTCACTACACTGTCTTCTGGTATAGTTCTCTCCTTCTCTTCTGACAAATTTTCCATTACACATCCCATTTACAGGCCTTTACAAAGCAGAGTTCCACATGTACTTGTAATCAACTGTATGTGAAGACTAGACCCTGCCTTGATGATTGGTCTATGCCCCCAAATCCTAGTCAGCTCTATATGTTGGTAAAAAGTTTCTCTCATATACACTTGAGGCAGACCCTAGTTTATATAAAATCTAAATACATAAAATGTCCCTTTAGGTAACACCAGTGAGAGAAATGAACACATAGTGAAGCAATCATAGTGCTGATATCCTTTAAATATAGCAAAAATTTTTGTACTAATTCCTTTACCAATATGGTATACAGTCATTAATCTTTTCAACTTTTCTACTGAGAATGCAAATGGCCCTGAAGAAAGCCTTGTACATATCACTTAATATTCATAAAGAAATAATCTGCTCTCATCTAAAGCTCAACACATTTAAATAACAACAAGAGCCAACACTCATTCAACCGCATTATCCTATCACATAATCATAATCATACCAGTCCATAACCATACTACAGTTCAAGCGTTAGGAAACCAAGAGTTGATCCTATACAATATAAACTTACCTGGATATAACTTCAATGTCTGAGGATGTGGTTGTTTCAACTTCATCTCCAGAGCTGTGGCCTGAAGTATGGCCAGAGCCAACCTTGAGAGCATCAGACCTATAACATTTACAAAATGAGAGCATTCTAAAAATGTTATAATCAATGATATACAGAAATCCTTAAAGTAACTTGTCTGTCTGAGAGGACACATGTCATGATAATAACCTACTCAAGTGCAATGTCACCTCTTAGTAAAAATACAGTAAAATGAATAAAAAAAAATCTAATAAATGAGTTTTACAAAATTTTACACACAAGATAATTATTTCAAAGTTTAAATGCATAAGAGATGGTGAGGCACTGACCTAGCGTCTTTAGGCAATGGACAAAATTTGAATCAGAAACTACATTACAGTAAGCCTTTTCCCAGGAACAAGCCTGTGTGAATTCAATTAGTGAAATGTCAGGTTCACTAACTTCAGGTATAAATTATGGAAAACATTCAAAAGCATGGGCTTGACTTCCGATAAGCAATTATCTCTGTCCTACTTAACCCTGGCTATACCATACCATGCTAGCCCATGATGGCTCTAATGTATTATGCTAAAGGCTCCAGTCATGTACATAAGTAAATATCAAGGCCACCCTTTAATGAAATAAAGAAAGGTTAATGAAAGGGAAAAAGAAGAGGTATGAAAAAGTATTGATGAATTCTGAAGAAAGTGAAAAACCAGTCTTTTAAAATGTGCTAGGTTATAATTATTGGCAAAGGCATGAAAAGGTAGAGAGTGCCAAAGCTTTGAGGTGTTGGGAAAGAAACAGTTATCAAAATGGCCCATTCTTGAGTCACCAATGGCCACATTATGTTCAATGTTCATGTTCTAGAAATAAATAATAATAACAATAATGCTGTCAAAAGACAGTACCAGGGCATGTGAAATGTCTGAGGAAGACCATGGAAAGGTCTGTGAGGCCTGGATATGTATAAGGAGCTCTGGTTTTGATGCAATACACATGAGAGCTAGAGACTGACTGTGAACAAATGTGGCCATTTTGTCTGTTTTCCTGCTGCTACCTCGCTGAAGCAGGGTGCAGCGATGCTGTTTCCTATGGGGCAGATTAGCACCAGAAATGGATGAAAGCAAGCAAGTGTGAACATGTACATGTGTATATATGTATATTCTTTGTATGTGTATGTAAGTGTATGTATATGTACGTATATGTGTGTATGGCGATATGTATATGTATGTATATATGCATGTATGGGCGTTTAAATATTCTTTCTTTTCTTTCAAACTATTCGCCATTTCCCGCATTAGCGAGGTAGGGTTAAGAACAGAGGACTGGGCCTTTGAGGGAATACCCTCACCTGGCCCCCTTCTCTGTTCCTTCTTTTGGGGGAGGGGGCAAAAATCTTAGGAGCCTTGAAGAATGTTTGGAAGTCGAGAACATTATCTCCGAAAGCAAAAATGGCTATGTTTGAAGGAATAATAATGATAATGATGATAATAATAATAATTTCTTTTTTTTTTTTTTGCTTTGTCGCGGTCTCCCGCGTTTGCGAGGTAGTGCAAGGAAACAGACGAAAGAAATGGCCCAACCCACACCCATACACATGTATATACATACGTCCACACACGCAAATATACATACCTACACAGCTTTCCATGGTTTACCCCAGACGCTTCACATGCCTTGATTCAATCCACTGACAGCACGTCAACCCCGGTATACCACATCACTCCAATTCACTCTATTCCTTGCCCTCCTTTCACGTGAACCTCCTGCATGTTCAGGCCCCGATCACACAAAATCTTTTTCACTCCATCTTTCCACCTCCAATTTGGTCTCCCTCTTCTCCTCGTTCCCTCCACCTCCGACACATATATCCTCTTGGTCAATCTTTCCTCACTCATTCTCTCCATGTGCCCAAACCATTTCAAAACACCCTCTTCTGCTCTCTAACCACGCTCTTTTTATTTCCACACATCTCTCTTACCCTTACGTTACTTACTCGATCAAACCACCTCACACCACACATTGTCCTCAAACATCTCATTTCCAGCACATCCATCCTCTGCGCACAACTCTATCCATAGCCCATGCCTCGCAACCATACAACACTGTTGGAACCACTATTCCTTCAAACATACCCATTTTTGCTTTCCGAGATAATGTTCTTGACTTCCACACATTCTTCAAGGCTCCCAGAATTTTCGGCCCCTCCCCAACCCTATGATCCACTTCCGCTTCCATGGTTCCATCCACTGCCAGATCCACTCCCAGATATCTAAAACACTTCACTTCCTCCAGTTTTTCTCCATTCAAACTCACCTCCCAATTGACTTGACCCTCAACCCTACTGTACCTAATAACCTTGCTCTTATTCACATTTACTCTTAACTTTCTTCTTCCACACACTTTACCAAACTCAGTCACCAGCTTCTGCAGTTTCTCACATGAATCAGCCACCAGCGCTGTATCATCAGCGAACAACAACTGACTCACTTCCCAAGCTCTCTCATGCCCAACAGACTTCATACTTGCCCCTCTTTCCAAAACTCTTGCATTCACCTCCCTAACAACCCCATCCATAAACAAATTAAACAACCATGGAGACATCACACACCCCTGCCGCAAACCTACATTCACTGAGAACCAATCACTTTCCTCTCTTCCTACACGTACACATGCCTTACATCCTCGATAAAAACTTTTCACCGCTTCTAACAACTTGCCTCCCACACCATATATTCTTAATACCTTCCACAGAGCATCTCTATCAACTCTATCATATGCCTTCTCCAGATCCATAAATGCTACATACAAATCCATTTGCTTTTCTAAGTATTTCTCACATACATTCTTCAAAGCAAACACCTGATCCACACATCCTCTACCACTTCTGAAACCACACTGCTCTTCCCCAATCTGATGCTCTGTACATGCCTTCACCCTCTCAATCAATACCCTCCCATATAATTTACCAGGAATACTCAACAAACTTATACCTCTGTAATTTGAGCACTCACTCTTATCCCCTTTGCCTTTGTACAATGGCACTATGCATGCATTCCGCCAATCCTCAGGCACCTCACCATGAGTCATACATACATTAAATAACCTTACCAACCAGTCAACAATACAGTCACCCCCTTTTTTAATAAATTCCACTGCAATACCATCCAAACCTGCTGCCTTGCCGGCTTTCATCTTCCGCAAAGCTTTTACTACCTCTTCTAAGTAAGTAAGTAGGAGAGATGGCCAGAGAGCGTTATTGGATTACGTGTTAATTGACAGGCGTGCGAAAGAGAGACTTTTGGATGTTAATGTGCTGAGAGGTGCAACTGGAGGGATGTCTGATCATTATCTTGTGGAGGCTAAGGTGAAGATTTGTATGGGTTTTCAGAAAAGAAGAGTGAATGTTGGGGTGAAGAGGGTGGTGAGAGTAAGTGAGCTTGGGAAGGAGACTTGTGTGAGGAAGTACCAGGAGAGACTGAGTACAGAATGGAAAAAGGTGAGAACAATGGAAGTAAGGGGAGTGGGGGAGGAATGGGATGTATCTAGGGAATCAGTGATGGATTGCACAAAAGATGCTTGTGGCATGAGAAGAGTGGGAGGTGGGTTGATTAGAAAGGGTAGTGAGTGGTGGGATGAAGAAGTAAGAGTATTAGTGAAAGAGAAGAGAGAGGCATTTGGACGATTTTTGCAGGGAAAAAATGCAATTGAGTGGGAGATGTATAAAAGAAAGAGACAGGAGGTCAAGAGAAAGGTGCAAGAGGTGAAAAAAGGGCAAATGAGAGTTGGGGTGAGAGAGTATCATTAAATTTTAGGGAGAATAAAAAGATGTTCTGGAAGGAGGTAAATAAAGTGCGTAAGACAAGGGAGCAAATGGGAACTTCAGTGAAGGGCGCAAATGGGGAAGTGATAACAAGTAGTGGTGATGTAAGAAGGAGATGGAGTGAGTATTTTGAAGGTTTGTTGAATGTGTTTGATGATAGAGTGCCAGATATAGGGTGTTTTGGTCGAGGTGGTGTGCAAAGTGAGAGGGTTAGGGAAAATTATTTGGTAATAATAATAATAATAATAATAATAATAATAATAATAATAATAATGATAATAATAATAAAAATAATAAAATAATAATAATAATAATAATAATAATAATAATAATAAAATAATAATAATAATAATAATAATATATATGTGTCGGAGGTGGAGGGAACAAGGAGAAGTGGGAGACCAAATTGGAGGTGGAAAGATGGAGTGAAAAAGATTTCGTCTGATCGGGGCCTGAACATACAGGAGGGTGAAAGGAGGGCAAGGAACAGAGTGAATTGGATCGATGTGGTATACCGGGGTTGACGTGCTGTCAGTGGACTGAATCAGGGCATGTGAAGCGTCTGGGATAAACCATGGAAAGCCGTGTAGGTATGTATATTTGCGTGTGTGGACGTATGTATATACATGTGTATGGGGGTGGGTTGGGCGATTTCTTTCGTCTGTTTCCTTGCGCTACCTCGCAAACGCAGGACACAGCAGCAAAAAAAAAAAATATAATAATAATAACAATATGTTAGGGAGGTGAATGCAAGAGTTTTGGAAAGAGGGGCAAGTATGAAGTCTGTTGGGCATGAGAGAGCTTGGGAAGTGAGTCAGTTGTTGTTCGCTGATGATACAGCGCTGGTGGCTGATTCATGTGAGAAACTGCAGAAGCTGGTGACTGAGTTTGGAAAAGTGTGTGGAAGAAGAAAGTTAAGAGTAAATGTGAATAAGAGCAAGGTTATTAGGTACAGTAGGGTTGAGGGTCAAGTCAATTGGGAGGTGAGTTTGAATGGAGAAAAACTGGAGGAAGTGAAGTGTTTTAGATATCTGGGAGTGGATCTGGCAGCGGATGGAACCATGGAAGCGGAAGTGGATCATAGGGTGGGGGAGGGGGCGAAAATCCTGGGAGCCTTGAAGAATGTGTGGAAGTCGAGAACATTATCTCGGAAAGCAAAAATGGGTATGTTTGAAGGAATAGTGGTTCCAACAATGTTGTATGGTTGCGAGGCGTGGGCTATGGATAGAGTGGTGCGCAGGAGGATGGATGTGCTGGAAATGAGATGTTTGAGGACAATGTGTGGTGTGAGGTGGTTTGATCGAGTGAGTAACGTAAGGGTAAGAGAGATGTGTGGAAATAAAAAGAGCATGGTTGAGAGAGCAGAAGAGGGTGTTTTGAAGTGGTTTGGGCACATGGAGAGGATGAGTGAGGAAAGATTGACCAAGAGGATATATGTGTCGGAGGTGGAGGGAACAAGGAGAAGAGGGAGACCAAATTGGAGGTGGAAAGATGGAGTGAAAAAGATTTTGTGTGATCGGGGCCTGAACATGCAGGAGGGTGAAAGGAGGGCAAGGAATAGAGTGAATTGGAGCGATATGGTATACCGGGGTTGACGTCCTGTCAGTGGATTGAAGCAGGGCATGTGAAGTGTCTGGGGTAAACCATGGAAAGCTGTGTAGGTATGTATATTTGCGTGTGTGGACGTATGTATATACATGTGTATGGGGGGGGTTGGGCCATTTCTTTCGTCTGTTTCCTTGCGCTACCTCGCAAACGCGGGAGACAGCGACAAAGTATAAAAAAAAAAAAAATAAAAAAAATGTATATATATATATATGTATATTATCCCTGGGGATAGGGATGAAAGAATACTTCCCACGTATTCCTTGCGTGTCGTAGAAAGTGACTAGAGGGGACGGGAGCGGGGGGCCAGAAATCCTCCCCTCCTTGTATTAACTTTCTAAAATGGGAAACAGAAGGAGTCACGCGGGGAGTGCTCATCCTCCTCGAAGGCTCAGAGTGGGGTGCCTAAATGTGTGTGGATGTAACCAAGATGTGAAAAAAGGAGAGATAGGTAGTATGTTTGAGGAAAGGAACCTGGATGTTTTGGCTCTGAGTGAAACGAAGCTCAAGGGTAAAGGGGAAGAGTGGTTTGGGAATGTCTGGGGAGTAAAGTCAGGGGTTAGTGAGAGGACAAGAGCAAGGGAAGGAGTAGCAATACTCCTGAAACAGGAGTTGTGGGAGTATGTGATAGAATGTAAGAAAGTAAATTCTCGATTAATATGGGTAAAACTGAAAGTTGATGGAGAGAGGTGGGTGATTATTGGTGCATATGCACCTGGGCATGAGAAGAAAGATCATGAGAGGCAAGTGTTTTGGGAGCAGCTGAATGAGTGTGTTAGTGGTTTTGATGCACGAGACCGGGTTATAGTGATGGGTGATTTGAATGCAAAGGTGAGTAATGTGGCAGTTGAGGGAATAATTGGTATACATGGGGTGTTCAGTGTTGTAAATGGAAATGGTGAAGAGCTTGTAGATTTATGTGCTGAAAAAGGACTGATGATTGGGAATACCTGGTTTAAAAAGCGAGATATACATAAGTATACTTATGTAAGTAGGAGAGATGGCCAGAGAGCGTTATTGGATTACGTGTTAATTGACAGGCGTGCGAAAGAGAGACTTTTGGATGTTAATGTGCTGAGAGGTGCAACTGGAGGGATGTCTGATCATTATCTTGTGGAGGCTAAGGTGAAGATTTGTATGGGTTTTCAGAAAAGAAGAGTGAATGTTGGGGTGAAGAGGGTGGTGAGAGTAAGTGAGCTTGGGAAGGAGACCTGTGTGAGGAAGTACCAGGAGAGACTGAGTACAGAATGGAAAAAGGTGAGAACAATGGAAGTAAGGGGAGTGGGGGAGGAATGGGATGTATTTAGGGAATCAGTGATGGATTGTGCAAAAGATGCTTGTGGCATGAGAAGAGTGGGAGGTGGGTTGATTAGAAAGGGTAGTGAGTGGTGGGATGAAGAAGTAAGAGTATTAGTGAAAGAGAAGAGAGAGGCATTTGGACGATTTTTGCAGGGAAAAAATGCAATTGAGTGGGAGATGTATAAAAGAAAGAGACAGGAGGTCAAGAGAAAGGTGCAAGAGGTGAAAAAAGGGCAAATGAGAGTTGGGGTGAGAGAGTATCATTAAATTTTAGGGAGAATAAAAAGATGTTCTGGAAGGAGGTAAATAAAGTGCGTAAGACAAGGGAGCAAATGGGAACTTCAGTGAAGGGCGCAAATGGGGAGGTGATAACAAGTAGTGGTGATGTGAGAAGGAGATGGAGTGAGTATTTTGAAGGTTTGTTGAATGTGTTTGATGATAGAGTGCCAGATATAGGGTGTTTTGGTCGAGGTGGTGTGCAAAGTGAGAGGGTTAGGGAAAATGATTTGGTAAACAGAGAAGAGGTAGTGAAAGCTTTGCGGAAGATGAAAGCCGGCAAGGCAGCAGGTTTGGATGGTATTGCAGTGGAATTTATTAAAAAAGGGGTGACTGTATTGTTGACTGGTTGGTAAGGTTATTTAATGTATGTATGACTCATGGTGAGGTGCTTGAGGATTGGCGGAATGCGTGCATAGTGCCACTGTACAAAGGCAAAGGGGATAAGAGTGAGTGCTCAAATTACAGAGGTATAAGTTTGTTGAGTATTCCAGGTAAATTATATGGGAGGGTATTGATTGAGAGGGTGAAGGCATGTACAGAGCATCAGATTGGGGAAGAGCAGTGTGGTTTCAGAAGTGGTAGAGGATGTGTGGATCAGGTGTTTGCTTTGAAGAATGTATGTGAGAAATACTTAGAAAAGCAAATGGATTTGTATGTAGCATTTATGGATCTGGAGAAGGCATATGATAGAGTTGATAGAGATGCTCTGTGGAAGGTATTAAGAATATATGGTGTGGGAGGAAAGTTGTTAGAAGCAGTGAAAAGTTTTTATCGAGGATGTAGGGCATGTGTACGTGTAGGAAGAGAGGAAAGTGATTGGTTCTCAGTGAATGTAGGTTTGCGGCAGGGGTGTGTGATGTCTCCATGGTTGTTTAATTTGTTTATGGATGGGGTTGTTAGGGAGGTAAATGCAAGAGTTTTGGAAAGAGGGGCAAGTATGAAGTCTGTTGGGGATGAGAGAGCTTGGGAAGTGAGTCAGTTGTTGTTCGCTGATGATACAGCGCTGGTGGCTGATTCATGTGAGAAACTACAGAAGCTGGTGACTGAGTTTGGTAAAGTGTGTGGAAGAAGAAAGTTAAGAGTAAATGTGAATAAGAGCAAGGTTATTAGGTATAGTAGGGTTGAGGGTCAAGTCAACTGGGAGGTGAGTTTGAATGGAGAAAAACTGGAGGAAGTGAAGTGTTTTAGATATCTGGGAGTGGATCTGGCAGCGGATGGAACCATGGAAGCGGAAGTGGATCATAGGGTGGGGGAGGGGGCGAAAATTCTGGGGGCCTTGAAGAATGTGTGGAAGTCGAGAACATTATCTCGGAAAGCAAAAATGGGTATGTTTGAAGGAATAGTGGTTCCAACAATGTTGTATGGTTGCGAGGCGTGGGCTATGGATAGAGTTGTGCGCAGGAGGATGGATGTGCTGGAAATGAGATGTTTGAGGACAATGTGTGGTGTGAGGTGGTTTGATCGAGTGAGTAACGTAAGGGTAAGAGAGATGTGTGGAAATAAAAAGAGCGTGGTTGAGAGAGCAGAAGAGGGTGTTTTGAAGTGGTTTGGGCACATGGAGAGAATGAGTGAGGAAAGATTGACCAAGAGGATATATGCGTCGGAGGTGGAGGGAACGAGGAGAAGAGGGAGACCAAATTGGAGGTGGAAAGATGGAGTGAAAAAGATTTTGTGTGATCGGGGCCTGAACATGCAGGAGGGTGAAAGGAGGGCAAGGAATAGAGTGAATTGGAGCGATGTGGTATACCGGGGATGACGTGCTGTCAGTGGATTGAATCAAGGCATGTGAAGTGTCTGGGGTAAACCATGGAAAGCTGTGTAGGTATGTATATTTGCGTGTGTGGACGTATGTATATACATGTGTATGGGGGGTGTTGGGCCATTTCTTTCGTCTGTTTCCTTGCGCTACCTCGCAAACGCGGGAGACAGCGACAAAGTATAATAAAAAAAAAAATAATAACAATAATAATAATAATAATAACAACAATAATAATTATAAGGGAAACTATATGGGAGGGTATTGATTGAGAGGGTGAAGGCATGTACAGAGCATCAGATTGGGGAAGAGCAGTGTGGTTTCAGAAGTGGTAGAGGATGTGTGGATCACGAGTTTGCTTTGAAAAATGTATGTGAGAAATACTTAGAAAAGCAAATGGATTTGTATATAGCATTTATGGATCTGGAGAAGGCATATGATAGAGTTGATAGAGATGCTATGTGGAACGGTATTAAGAGTATATGGTGTGGGAGGCAAGTTGTCAGAAGCAGTGAAAAGTTTTTATTGAGGATGCAAGGCATGTGTACGTGTAGGAAGAAAGGAAAGTGATTGGTTCTCAGCGAATGTAGGTTTGCGGCAGGGGTGTATGGTGTCTCAAGGGTTGTTTGATTTGTTTATGGATGGGGTTGTTAGGGAGGTGAATGCAAGAGTTTTGGAGAGAGGGGCAAGTATGCAGTCTGTTGTGGATGAGAGAGCTTGGGAAGTGAGTCAATTGTTGTTTCCTGATGATACAGCGCTGAAGGCTGATTCATGCGAGAAACTGCAGAAGCTGGTGACTGAGTTTGCTAAAGTGTGTGAAAGAAGAAAGCTGAGAGTAAATGTGAATAAGAGTAAGGTTATTAGGTACAGTACGGTTGAGGGATAAGTCAATTGGGATGTAAGTTTGAATGGAGAAAAACTGGAGGAAGTGAAGTGTTTTAGATAACTGGGAGTGGATTTGGCAGCAGATGGAACCATGGAAGCGGAAGTGAATCATAGGGTGGTGGAGGGGGCGAAAGTTCCGGGAGCGATGAAAATAAGGGGAAGTCGAGAACATTATTTCGGAAAGCAAAAATGAGTATGTTTGAAGGAATAGTGGTTCCAACAATGTTATATGGTTGCGAGGTGTGGGCTATGGATAGAGTTGTGGAGAGGAGGGTGGATGTGCTGAAAATGAGATGTTTGAGGACAATATGTGGTGTGAGGTGGTTTGATCGAGTAAGTAATAATAGGGTAAGAGAGATGTGTGGTAATATAAAGAGTGTGGTTGAGAGAGCAGAAGAGGGTGTTTTGAAATGGTTTGGTCACATGGAGAGAATGAGTGAGGAAAGATTGACCATGAGGATATATGTGTCAGAGGTGGAGGGAACGAGGAGAAGTGGGAGACCAAAATGAAGGTGGAAAGATGGAGTGAAAAAGATTTTGAGTGATCGGGGCCTGAACATGCAGGAGGGTGAAAGGCATGCAAGGAACAGAGTGAGTTGGAACCATGTAGTATACCGGGGTCAACGTGCTGTCAATGGATTAAACCAGGGCATGTGAAGCGTCTGTGGTAAACCATGGAAAGTTCTGTGGGGACTGGATGTGGAAAGGGAGCTGTGGTTTCGGCGCATTATTACAAGACAGCTAGAGACTGAGTGTGAACAAATGTGGCCTTTGTTGTCTTTTCCTAGCGCTACCTCATGCACATGCGTGGCGAGGGAGTTGTTATTTCATGTGTGGCGGGATGGCGATGGGAATGAATAAAGGCAGACAGTACGAATTATGTACATGTGTATATATGTATATGTCTGTGTGTGTATATATTTGTATATGCTGAGATGTATAGGTATGTATATTTGTGTGTGTGGACATGTATGCATATACATGTGTATGTGGGTAGGTTGGGCCATTCTTTCATCTGTTTCCTTGCGCTACCTCGCTAACACAGGAGACAGCGACAAAGCAAAAGAAATAAATAAATATAACAATAATAATAATGAGTCATTTGGGAATGTCTTGGTGAGAGGATAAGAGCATAGGAAGGAGCATATGATAGAGTGTAAGAAAGCAAACTCTAGATTGATATGGGTAAAACGGAAAGTGGATGGAAAGAGAGAGGGGTGATTATTGGTGTCTATGCACCTGGGCATGAGAAGATAGATCGTTAGAGGCAAGTGTTTTGGGAGCAGCTGAGTGAGTGTGTTAGCAGCTTTGATGCACAAGACTGGGTTATAGTGATAGGTGATTGGAATGCAAAGGTGAGTAATGTGGCAATTGAGGTAATGCTGTACATGGGGTGTTCAGTGATGTAAATGGAAATAAGGAAGAGCTTGTAGATTTGTGTGCTCAAAAAGGACTGGTGCTTGGGTATACCTGGTTTTAAAAAGAGAGATAAACATAAGTATACACATGTAAGTAGGAGAGATGACCAGAGAGAATTATTAGATTACGTGTTAATTGTTAGGAGCGTGAAAGAGAGACTTTTGGATGTCGATGTACCGAGAGGGGTAAGTGGAGGGATGTCTGACCATTATCTTGCGGAGGCAAAGGTAAAGATTTGTAGAGGTTTTCAGAAAAGAAGAGAGAATGTTGGGATGAAGAGAGTGGTGAGAGTAAGTGAGATTGGAAAGGAGACTTGTCTGAGGAAGTACCAGGAGAGATTGAGTTCAGAATGGAAAAAGGTGAGAGCAAGTGGGGGAGGAATGGGATGTATTAAGGGAAGCAGTGATGGCTTGTGCAAAAAATTCCTGTTGCATGAAAAAGGTGGAAGTGGGCAGATTACAAAGGGCAGTGAGTGGTGGGATGAAGAAGTAAGATTGTTAGTGAAAGAGAAGAGAGAGGCATTTGGACGATTTTTGCGAAGAAATAGTGCAAATGACTGGGAGATGTATAAAAGAAGCAGGCAGGAGGTCAAGAGAAAGATGCAAGTGGTGAAAAAGAGGGCTACTGAGAGTTGGTGTGAGAGAGCATCATTAAATTTTAGGGAGAATAAAAAGATGTTTTGGAAGGAGGTAAAGAAAGTGCATAAGACAAGAGAACAAATGGGAACACTGGTGAAGGGAGCTAATGGGGAGGTAATAACAAGTAGTGATGAAGTGAGAAGGAGATGGAGTGAGTATTTTGAAGATTTGTTGAATGTGTTTGATGACAGAGTGGCAGATACAGGATGTTTTGATTGAAGTGGTGTGAGAAGTGAAAGGGTCAGGGAGAATGGTTTGGCAAGAGAAGAGGTTGTGAAACCTATGCGGAAGAAGAAAGCCAGCAAGGCGGCGGGTTTGGATGGTATTTCAGTGGAATTTATTAAAAAAGGGGGTGACTGTATTGTTGACTGGTTGGTAAGGATATTCAAAATATGTATGGTCTGAGGATTGGCAGAATGCATGCATAGTGCCACTGTACAAAGGCAAAGGGTATAAAGGTGAGTAATCAAGTTACAGTGGTATAAGTTTGTTGAGTATTCCTGGTAAATTATATGGCAGGGTATTGATTGAGAGGGTGAAGGCATGTACAGAGCATCAGACTGGGGAAGAGCAGTGTGGTTTCAGAAGTGGTAGAGGATGTGTGGATCAAGTGTTTGCTTTGAGGAATGTACATGAGAAATACTTAGAAAAAGAAATGGATTTGTTTGTAGCATTTATGGATCTGGAGAAGGCATAGATAGAATTCATAGAGGAGCATTATGGAAGGCATTAAGAGTTCATGGTGTGGGAGGTTAGTTGTTAGAAGCAGTGAAAAGTTTTGATCAAGGATGTAAGGCATGTGTGTAAGTAGAAAGAGAGGAAAGTGACTGTTTCCCAGTGAATGTCGGTTTGCAGCAGGGGTGCATGATGTCTCCATGGTTGTTTATTTTGTTTATGGATGGGGTTGTTAAGGAGGTGAATGTAAGAGTTTTGGAGAGAGGGGCAAGTCTGTTGTGGATGAGAGGGCTTGGGAAGTGAGTCAGTTGTTGTTTGCTGGTGATGCAGCGCTGGTGGCTGATTTGGATAAGAAACTGCAGAAGCTGGTGACTGAGTTTAGTAAAGTGTGTGAAAAAAGAAAGCTGAGAGTAAATGTGAATAAGAGCAAGTTAATTATTAGGTACAGTAGGGTTGAGGGACAAGTCAACTGGGCGGTAAGTTTGAATGGAGAAAAACTGGTGGAAGTGAAGTGTTTTAGATATATTAAAGTGGATTTAGCAGCGAATGGAACCATGGAAGTGGAAGTGAGTCAAAGGGTGGGGGAGGGGGCGAAGGTTCTCGGAGCACTGAAGAATGTGTGGAAGGTAAGAATATTATCTTGAACAGCAAAAATTGGTATGTTTGAAGGAAAAGTGGTTCCAACAATGTTATATTACTGCAAGGCATGGGTTATAGATAGGGCTGTGCAGAGGAGGGTGGATGTGTTGGAAATGAGATGTTTGAGAACAATATCTGGTGTGAGGTGGTTTGATCAAGTATGTAATGAAAGGGTAAGAGAGATGTGTGGTAATAAAAAGAATGTGGTTGAGAGAGCAGAAGAGGGTGTATTGAAATGGTTTGGTCACATGGAGAGAATGAGTGAGGAAAGATTGACAATGACAATATGTGTCAGATGTAGAGGGAATGAGAAGTGGGAGACCAAATTAAAGGTGGAAGGATGGAGTGAAAAAGATTTTGAGCAATCGGGACCTGAACATATAAGAGGATGAATTGGAACTATGTGGTATACTGGGGTCGACATGCTGTCAATGGATTGAACCAGGGCATTTGAAGCGTCTGGGGTAAACCATGGAAAGTTTTGTGGAGCCTGGATGTGGAAAGGGAGCTGTGGTTTTGGTGCATTACACATGACAGCCAGAGACTGAGTGTGAATGAATGTGGCCTTTGTTTTCTTTTCCTAGTGCTACCTCACGTGAGCACGGGAGGAGGGGGGGGAGCCATTTCATGTGTCGCGGGATGGTGATGGGAATGGATGAAGGCAGCAAGTATGAATATGTACATGCGTATATATGTATATGTCTGTGTATGTCTTTCTTTCTTTCATACTATTCGACATTTCCCGCGTTAGCAAGGTAGCGTTAAGAACAGAGGACTGGGCCTCCGATGGGAATATCCTCACCTGGCCTCGTTCTCTGTTCCTTCTTTTGGAAAATTAAAAAAAAAAACAAGAGGGGAGGATTTCCAGCCCCCCGCTCCCTCCCCTTTTAGTCGCCTTCTACGACACGCAGGGAATATGTGGGAAGTATTCTTTCCCCCCATCCCCAGGGATATGTATGTATATGTATGTATACTTTGAAACGTATAGGTATGTATATGTGCATGTGTGGGCGTTTATGCATATACATGAGGGTGGGTTGGGCCATTCTTTCATCTGTTCCCTTGCATTAACTTGCTAATGCGGGAGACAGCAACAAAGTATAATAGTAAAAAAATATACTTTAGATCAAAGTAATTTTAAGGTTACAGAAGACTTTCCATTTTCAATATGATGGACAGACCTGGTTAAGTCATGAATAACAGTACCTTATGGTATATCATCTGACATTAAAATTGATGAATGATGATCTTTTTTTAAATCATAAGTTTTAATACAACAAATGTAATACACAGCATGGTCTTGAAGTCAAAGTTCCCATCAAAATCATAATGGCCGGCATCACTGTGCTCCTGAAACCATACTGTTCTTCCCTAACCTGAAGCTCTGTGTATGCCATGAACTTCTCAATCACCACTCTCCCATAAAACTTGTCAGGTGCTTTCAACAAACTTATACCTCTGTAATTCAAATACTCACTTTTCTTCCCCTTGCCTTTAAACAAAATAAAATACAGCCAATCCACTAATCCTCAGGCACCTTATCATGACCCATACATAAACTGAAAATTCTTAAAAAATTCAACTGCAATCTCATTCACTTCAGTTGCTTTACTACACTTCACCTTCTCTTTACTCCAAACTAATTACCATGAGTCTAACTTTCCGTTATCCACATCCAAAACATTCTGCATCTGTCATCATGTCATCAAACACATTCAAACAATCCCTTAAAACCCTCACTCATCCTCTTAACATTTCAACATTTGCCCCCTTCACTGATGCTCACACTTGTTCTCTTGTTTTTCTCATGCTATTAACCTCCTTACTAAACATTTCATTATTCTCCTTTAAGTTTGCTGATACTTGCTCACCCCAACTCTTATCAGCCATATTTTCAAGCTCCTGCAGCTTCCTTCTGACCTCCTTCCAGTTTCATCTGTACATCTCCCAATAACTAGCATTCCTATTCACATGTACAGTGCCAGTGCATAAGGGCAAGGAGAACAAAAGTGAATGTTTTAATTAAAGTTTGTGGACTGTACCAGGTAAGGTGTACAGAAGAGTGCTAACTAAAAGGATGGTGGCAAGTAAAGAGCACAGACAACAATGATGAATATAAAGTGGTGACAAATAGCTCAGCAGTAGAGCTAAAAATGAGCCAAGGGGAAGCACATATCTGTCAACCCCTAAATAAAAGGTGTAAAACAAGGACATCCCCTAAACAAAAGGTGTAAAATATGGACAAGGAAGGGAGATGAAAGTTCTTGGATTCAGGCTGATGAAATGAGCGATTTGAAAGATGAATGCAGTGTTAGCATATGAGATAATTGAAGGTGTGTTGTATGTATGTGTGATATTCGAGAAGAAAAAAAGAAGTGTGTGATGTCTCAGAGCAGATTATGATGATTATCTGTATGTAACTGGTTTAGTTAATGAAAGGTATACATGATAATAAACTGGTAACGAAAATTCACATTAGTGAGACAAAGGAAACAGGTTAAGGATAAGTCAGCCAGCATCTTGATTAGGGGAAATGAGAGAATATTCATGCACTGGAAGGAAGATCCAGCATAATTTAGAGGTGATGGAGCATGCTGGGACAGCCTGAAAACTTTTCTGCCATAGCCATCCTTACAAAGGGCAGTTCACGAGGGGAATGTTGTGAGAGACATATGAATATAATTGACAGATTACCGTTCTGAAGATGAAGGTGAGTGCTCCCTCTCTGGTGGGGAAGATGCTCCACTGGCGGCTTCCTCATCACCAATTGCTTCCTCAAGTAGACAGCGTACAACTGATCCACCTGAGCTAGTCATTTTACTCTCTTGCATTTCACCTCCCTGTTGCTCATACTCACTCACACGTGAAGTGCTCCTAATAACAGAAGAAAATGAACATATTACAATCAACAGGCTACTGAAGACTAGTTACAGCCCCTTCTTATACATGAATAATTATGAAATGCTAATCTGTAACAGTGCAATAACCAACAATGCAGGTACGTGAATGTACTTTCTTCTAAGATGGTTGTGAAACAAGGAAAAGGGAAACATTAATCAAGAGAAAATCCAGGAGATAAACCTGTATGAAGTAAATAAAAAGCTTAAAAGGTTAAGCATTTGAGCCCCATACATACATACAATGTTCACATAATCGATTTCTTTTCATACTTATTTGCCATCTTCTGTGTTTGAAAGGTAGCTCCAGGAACAGAAAAAGACATAGCCTCATTCACTACCATCCACACTCTGTCATGTATAATGCACAGAAACCAGAATACACTAGTTGTCCAATGTACCACATTGCTATTATTTGTTCTATCCTTTGCATACTTCACACCCTCATGAACACTCAGAGAATCTTTCACTTTATCCTTACACCTCCTCCTTGGTTTCCCAATGGAATTAAGAATAAAATGTACTTAACAGGGGTGAATGGAAACATAAAGGACACCACAAAGGAGCACATGATGAGAAACTGTCATCAAGAGATTCAGTGGATGTAATGCCCCTCTGCTACACACTACAAATGCTGCATACTTACAGAATGCAGAAACAATATCCATAAACACTTGAATTTATGGGTAACTCTGTCATATGGAGTCTATCTACTTTATTGCTGAGTTGCTCATGCACAACCTTTTGTTTTTTTTTTTTTTTTTTTTTTTTTTATACTTTGTCGCTGTCTCCCGCGTTTGCGAGGTAGCGCAAGGAAACAGACGAAAGAAATGGCCCCCCCCCCCCCCATACACATGTACATACACACATCCAGACACGCAAATATACATACCTACACAGCTTTCCATGGTTTACCCCAGACGCTTCACATGCCTTGCTTCAATCCACTGACAGCACGTCAACCCCTGTATACCACATGACTCCAATTCACTCTATTTCTTGCCTTTTGTGTTCCAACATAATGGTTTCTTTCTTAAATTCACATTCATCCTCTCTTATCTTTCTGCCTTATCCTTGGTCATCCCCTGCATTAATAAATATCCACATCATCCAGTGCAAATAAATTCTTCAAAAAATTTCTTCCAGATATCTACACCAACTCAGTTTTCCAACACTTACTTTTTCAACTAATCTCTTCAACATCACACAACTCGCTTTGACTTTATTAACCTCTATCCACTTATTTTCACTTCATATTGATAAATCAAAATCTCAAAATTCAGTAAGCCAGTTATGGAAGGATATGAAATCATTATCAAAAACTGTATGGCACAATATCTCAAGTCTCCTTCAAAAGACTTTAAAAAGAAACTGAAAGTAAACATAATAAATCCCCCATTAATTTCCAATAACTGTAAAAGAAATTTCAAAAGCATCATTAGACACAGATAAGGAGGTTCAAGTTGAAGAGGAAAAAAAGGAGGGATGGAAAAGAAAAAAGAGGAAAGACAAAGCCCTACAAACATTTGACAGACTTTGCTATAATCTAACACCCCACTACTTCAGACAGAATACATGAGGATTCTCTTCCTTTGACAGCCTTAAAGCATATCAGGTTGAGTGATGCTTGTCCATGGAACTTAAAAATCATTCAGCAACCACCCAAACTATAAGGCATAACAGCTTTACTGTGATAGTGCACTCCTCTCCATCCCTTAGGCATTTACTGATTGTTGGTGTCAGCCTTAGTGCTTTTACTATTCAGAAACAAGAAAAAGATTTTGGAAAAGAAAATAGAGGGGGATGTGTAGAGAAACTATAATGATGATCAAAAGATTCTACTGTCAGTCCAGGAACAGATATCTATTCTTCAAAACCCATGGACTGAACCCTATAAGCATCTGAAAAAACACACATATGAAGGAAGGAGAACTTACAGAAAACCAGAGAAAATGTTTGCCTTTAATGACAGCAAACTCAGTGCAACACTAGTATAAATGGCAGAAATCTAGCTAAAATACTGTCTAACAAGGGAGTCTGGACATTACCCAAAACCTTCATAAGTAATCCAGGGTTCCCACTCTTTTTTTTTTTTTTTTTTATACTTTGTCGCTGTCTCCCGCGTTTGCGAGGTAGCGCAAGGAAACAGACGAAAGAAATGGACCAACCCCCCCCATACACATGTATATCATACGTCCACACACGCAAATATACATACCTACACAGCTTTCCATGGTTTACCCCAGACGCTTCACATGCCTTGATTCAATCCACTGACAGCACGTCAACCCCGGTATACCACATCACTCCAATTCACTCTATTCCTTGCCCTCCTTTCACCCTCCTGCATGTTCAGGCCCCGATCACACAAAATCTTTTTCACTCCATCTTTCCACCTCCAATTTGGTCTCCCTCTTCTCCTTGCTCCCTCCACCTCCGACACATATATCCTCTTGGTCAATCTTTCCTCACTCATCCTCTCCATGTGCCCAAACCACTTCAAAACACCCTCTTCTGCTCTCTCAACCACGCTCTTTTTATTTCCACACATCTCTCTTACCCTTACGTTACTCACTCGATCAAACCACCTCACACCACACATTGTCCTCAAACATCTCATTTCCAGCACATCCATCCTCCTGCGCACAACTCTATCCATAGCCCACGCCTCGCAACCATACAACATTGTTGGAACCACTATTCCTTCAAACATACCCATTTTTGCTTTCCGAGATAATGTTCTCGACTTCCACACATTCTTCAAGGCCCCCAGAATTTTCGCCCCCTCCCCCACCCTATGATCCACTTCCGCTTCCATGGTTCCATCCGCTGCCAGATCCACTCCCAGACATCCAAAACACCCCACCCCCCCCAGCCCCTCTCCATTCAAACTCACCTCCCAACCGACTTGACCCCCAACCCCACTGCACCCAACAACCTTGCTCCTATTCACATCCACTCCCAACTTTCTTCTTCCACACACTTTACCAAACTCAGTCACCAGCTTCTGCAGTTTCCCACATGAATCAGCCACCAGCGCTGCATCATCAGCGAACAACAACTGACTCACTTCCCAAGCTCTCTCATCCCCAACAGACTTCATACTTGCCCCTCTTTCCAAAACTCTTGCATTCACCTCCCCAACAACCCCATCCACAAACAAACTAAACAACCACGGAGACATCACACACCCCCGCCGCAAACCTACATTCACCAAGAACCAATCACCTTCCTCTCCTCCTACACGCACACATGCCCCACATCCTCGACAAAAACCCCTCACTGCTCCCAACAACCCTCCTCCCACACCATATATTCTTAATACCCTCCACAGAGCATCTCCATCAACTCTATCATATGCCTTCTCCAGATCCACAAATGCTACATACAAATCCCTTTGCTTTTCTAAGTATTTCTCACATACATTCTTCAAAGCAAACACCCGATCCACACATCCTCCACCACCTCCGAAACCACACTGCTCTTCCCCAATCCGATGCTCCCACTCTTTTACTGACATAAAATTCAAGGCTTTTTCCAGGATATTTCCAGGATCTGTAAATGTTTTCCAGGATATTTTCTACAGGGTTTTCAGCCCACTTAATCTTAAATGGACTTTAATGGACAAACCATCTGGATAACACTGATCATTGGTCTGTGTTTGTTCTATTGAACACATTTATAACTTAGTTACCATGTTAGTTCTAATGATTTAGGATTGGACTTGTATTGACAGGACTATCAAGAGCTTTCTGTATGAGGCTGGCTTTCAATGCTTTATAAGCCACAAGATGACCAATTTGCATGATACAGAAATTTTCTGACTCAGCACTGTGACTAAGGCCATTTACCTAAAACATTGGAAATCTATAGCATTCAAAGGATTTCCATAAAGATCACCATTATTCTAAGTTTGGTAAAAATTCATTTTCATCAACCATACTCTCAAGAAAGTTATTGTAACATCATACATGATACAACTCATCATGAGAGTAAAGCTGCATTCCAAATTTCAAATAATTCTAATGAGCTATACAGTTGTGAAACTTAATGCTCAGACTCCTCTTATCATTGCCAAAGTTCATTTACATGTACAAATTGTGTGTATATTTTCAAAGTTTGTTATTTTGAAGGTACTCCAAATAAATAGGCCCTTAAATCAAGTTTTCTTTTACAAAAACAGATGGATGTACAACATGATGACTCATATTTACCAACAAATCATTGAGTGGAGGTAAAATGACTAGGGTATTATGAATAAAATGAGACAATGTGCACTTTTTTCAGCATATTTTTTGGCTTAATCATGATGCTTTTAGGGTGATTTTTCAACACGGTATTTTAGGGTATACTACTTACCTTCAGGGTTTTTTCAAAATTATCTTCTGTCTATAAATCATTATCTAAGTCTGGAAAAATGTCAGTTGCATCACTGTCGTTTGATTCACTTCCTGACATGTAGAAAACTTCTGTTAAACAGTCTTCATCCAAAAGGTCCATAGATGCCCACTGAGGGGCAGAGTCTTACATTCTATTGTAGCACGAGGAACTGTAGCCATAATCTACATATTTGTAGAAGTGAAAAAAATCTTCACCAAATTTCAGCCTATGGCTGTACTGAATAAAAATGCCAATCCATTCAGACAAAGAGTTAATACACCTTGGCGTAAAGGAGAATAGTCTTCGATTAGGATTTCGTTCTATAATGTCAACAACCTGTTTTGGACTCAAATAAAAAGCCCTTTCAATTTTAAAGATTCAATAATTTTAGTGTTAGCTATTTCCTTGCAATATTCATCCGTAACTTCCTCTTAAAATTGTTTCTCCCTTGTAAAGTTCTTGGTTCCAATTCAATGCTAACTAAATGCTTTGAAAATAAACATGCGATATTTTTAAAAATTTCGCAGTCTTTAAACGTATTTGTATTTAACGATACTGCATTGGGAAAAAAAGACTTTAACCCAATCTGAGTCAATAAGAGTTGACTTAGCAAATGCAAAGCATGTTTTTTTCAAAAATTGGCCATCATGATCATTATTAACCACTGCTTTCATTACTCCATAACAGATGTGAGCAAGCGCTATCGAGACCGCGATTTCAGTTCGATTCGTACCATACAACTCGCCCCACAAAAAAGCCGCAATGTAGCAATAAAGTATATTCAGGGTACGAAAGCGAGGGAGGAATGAGACCCAAGGGAAGTAACCTTTTCCTAGATTCTGTTTCAAGGGTTTTTCCCGGACATTTTCAATTTTACGTGTTTTCCAGGTCTTTTCCCAGCCGGCAGCACCTCAAATAAAATTCCCAGGTTTTTCCCATTTTCCCGGTGGTGTGGGGACCCTGGTAATCTCATCCAGAGAGAGAGAGAGAGAGAGAGAGAGAGAGAGAGAGAGAGAGAGAGAGAGAGAGAGAGAGAGAGAGAGAGAGAGTCACCTCCTTTTTTAATAAATTCCACTGCAGTACCATCCAAACCTGCTGCCTTGCCGGCTTTAATCTTCCGCAAAGCTTTTACTACCTCTTCTCTGTTTACCAAATCATTCTCCCTAATCCTCTCACCTTGCACACCACCTCAACCAAAACACCCTATATCTGCCACTCTATCATCAAACACATTCAACAAACCTTCAAAATACTCACTCCATCTCCCTCTCACATCACCACTACTTGTTATCATCTCCCCATTAACCCCTTTCACTGAAGTTCTCACTTGTTCCCTTGTCTTAAGCACTTTATTTACCTCCTTCCAAAACATCTTTTTATTCTCCCTAAAATTTGATGATACTCTCTCACCCCAGCTCTTATTTGCCCTCTTTTTCACCTCTCGCATCTTTCTCTTGACCTCCTGCCTCTTTCTTTTATACATCTCCCACTCATTTGCATTATTTCCCTGCAAAAATCGTCCAAATGCCTCTCTCTTTCTTTCACTAATCATCTTACTTCTTCATCCCACCACTCACTATCCTTTCTAATCTGCCCACCTCCCACGCTTCTCATGCCTCAAGCATCTTTTGTGCAAGCCATCACTGCTTCCCTAAATACATCTCATTCCTCCCCCACTCCCCTTACCTCCTTTCTTCTCACCTTTTTCCATTCTGTACTCAGTCTCTCCTGGTACTTCCTCACACAAGTCTCCTTCCCAAGCTCGCTTACTCTCACCACTCTCTTCACCCCAACATTCTCTCTTCTTTTCTGAAAACCTCTAAAAACCTTCACCTTTGCCTCCACAACATAATGATCAGACATCCCTCCAGTTGCACCTCTCAGCACATTAACATCCAAAAGCCTCTCTTTCACGTGCCTATCAATTAACACGTAATCCAATAATGCTCTATGTCCATCTCTCCTACTTACATACGTATACTTATGTATATCTCTCTTTTTAAACCAGGTATTCCCAATCACCAGTCCTTTTTCAGCACATAAATCTACAAGCTCTTCACCATTTCCATTTACAACACTGAACACCCCATGGATACCAATTATTCCCTCAACTGCCACATTACTCACCTTTGCATTCAAATCACCCATCACTATAACCCAGTCTCGTGCATCAAAACCACTAACACACTCATTCAGCTGCTCCCAAAACACTTGCCTCTAATGATCTTTCTTCTCTTGCCCAGGTGCATATGCACCAATAATCACCCATCTCTCTCCATCAACATTCAGTTTTACCCATATCAATCTAGATTTACTTTCTTACACTCTATCACATACTCCCACCACTCCTGTTTCAGCAGTAGTGTTACTCCTTCCCTTGCTCTTGTCCTCTTACTAGCCCCTGACTTTACTCCCAAGACATTCCCAAACCACTCTTCCCCTTTACCCCTGAGCTTTGTTTCACTCAGAGCCAAAACATCCAGGTTCCTTTCCTCAAACATGCCACCTATCTCTCCTTTTTTCTCATCTTAGTTATATCACACACATTTAGGGACCCCAATCTGAGCCTTCGAGGAGGATGAGCACTCCCCATGTGACTCCTTCTTCTGTTTCCCCTTTTAGAAAGTTAAAATACAAGAGGGAAGGGTTTCTAGCCCCCTGCTCCCGTCCCTTTTAGCCGCCTTCTACGACACTTGAGGAATGCATGGGAAGTATTCTTTCTCCCCTATCCCCACATGCACATAATTCATGCTGTCTGCCTTTATTTATTCCCAACGCCACCCTGCCACACATGAGATAAAAACCCCCTTCCTGCTCATGTGCGCAAGGTAGCGCTAGGAAAAGACAACAAAGGCCACATTCATTCACATTCAGTCTCTAGCCGTCATGTTATAATGCACCGAAACCACAGCTCCCTTTCCACATCCAGGCCCCACACAACTTTCCATGGTTTACCCCAGACGCTTCACATGCCCTGGTTCAATCCATTAACAGCACGTTGACCCCGGTGTACCACATCTTTCTAATTCACTCTATTCCTTGCATGCCTTTCACCCTCCTGCATGTTCAAGCACTGATCACTCAAAGTCTTTTTCACTCCATTTTTCCACCTCCAATTTGGTCTCCCACTTCTCCTCGTTCCCTCCACCTCCGACACATATATCCTCTCGGTCAATCTTTCCTCACTCATTCTCTCCATGTGACCAAACCATTTCAAAACACCCTCTTCTGGTCTCTCAACCACACTCTTTTTATTACCACACATCTCTCTTACCTTTCATTACTTACTACATCAAACCACCTCACACCGCATATTGTCCTCAAACATCTCATTTCCAGCACATGCACCCTACTCCGCACAACTCTATCTACAGCCCATACCTCGCAACCATATAACATTGTTGGAACCCCTATTCCTTCAAACATACCCACTTTTGCTTTCTGAGATAATGTTCTCGACATCCACACATTTTTCAACACTCCCAGAACTTTCGCCCCCTTCCCCACCCTACGATTCACTTCCGCTTCCATGTTTCCATCCACTGCCAAATCCACTCCCAGATATCTAAAACACTTCATTTCCTCCAGTTTTTCACCATTCAAACTTACCTCCCAATTGACTTGTCCCTCAACCTTACTGTACCTAATAACCTTGCTCTTATTCACATTTACTCTCAGCTTTCTTCTTTCACACACTTTACCAAACTCAGTCACCAGCTTCTGCAGTCTCTCACCCAAACCATCCATCAACGCTGTATCATCAGCGAACAGCATCTGACTCACATCCCAAGCTCTCTTATCCATAACAGACTGCATACTTGCCCCTCTTTCCAAAACTCTTGCATTCACCTCCCTAACAACCCCATCCTTACACAAATCAAACAACCATGGAGATATCACGCACCCCTGCCGCAAACCAACATTCACTGAGAACCAATCATTTTCCTCTCTTCCTACATGTACACATACCTTAAGTGCACATACACAAGTATACATATACAAATAGGAGAGAAGGCGAGATAGTGTTATTGGATTACGTGTTGATTGATAGGAGCGTGAGAGACTTTTGGACGTTAATGTGCTGAGATGGGCAACTAGAGGGATGTCATATCATTATCTTGTGGAGGCGAAGGTGAAGATTTGTAAAGGTTTTCAGAAAGGAAAAGAGAATGTTGGGATGAAGAGAGTGGTCAGAGTAAGTGAGCTTGGATAGGAAACTTGTGTGAAGAAATACAAGGAGAGACTGAGTGCAGAATGGAAAAAGATGAGAGTAAATGACGTAACAGAAGTTGGGGAGGAATGAGATGTATTTAGGGAAGCAGTGATAACTTGCGCAAAAGATGCGTGTGGCATGAGAAAGGTGGGAGGTGGCCAGATTAGAAAGTGTAATGAGTGGTGGAATGAGGAAGTAGATTGTTAGTGAAAGGGAAGAGAGAGGCACTTGGACGATTTTTGCAGGGAAGTAGTGCGAATGACTGGGAGATGTATAAAAGAAAGAGGAAGGAGGTAAAGAGAAAGGTGCAAGAGGTGAAAATAAGGGCAAAGAGAGTTGAGATAAGAGAATATTATCAAATTTTAGGGAGTATAAAAAAATGTTTTGGAAGGAAGTAAATAAAGTGCGTAAGACAAGAGAACAAATGGAAACATCAGTGAAGGGGCAAAAAGGGGAGGTAATAACAAGTAGTGGCGAAGTGAGAAGGAGATGAAGTGAGTATTTTGAAGGTTTATTGAATGTGCTTCATGATAGAGTGGCAGATATAGGCTGTTTTGGTCAAGGTGGTATGCAAAGTGAGAGGGTCAGGGTAAATAGAGAAGAGAGGTAGTGAAAGCCAGCAAGGCAGCAGGTTTTGGATGGCATTGCAGTGGAATTTATCAAAAAGGGGGTGACAGTGTTGTTGACTGGTTGGTAAGGATATTCAATGTATGTATGGCTCATGGTGAAGTGCCTGAGGATTGGCAGAATGCATGCATAGTGCCACTGTACAAAGGGAAAGTGGATAAAGTTGAGTGTTCAAATTACAGGGGTATAAGTTTGTTGAGTACTCCTGGGAAATCATATGGGAGGGTATTGATTGAGAGGGTAAAGGCATATACAAAGCATCAGATTGGGGAAGAGCAGTGTGGTTTCAGAAGTGGTAGAGGATGTGTGGATCAGGTGTTTGCTTTGAAGAATGGAAGTGAGAAATACTTAAAAAAAAAATACAGATGGATTTGTATGAAGCATTTATGGATCTGGAGAAGGCATATGATAGAATTAATAGAGATGCTTTGTGGAAGGTATTAAGAGTATATGGTGTGGGAGGCAAGTTACCAGGAGCAGTGAAAAGTTTTTATCAAGGCTGTAAGGCATGTGTACAAGTAAAAACAAGAGGAAAATGATTGGTTCCCAGTAAATGTCGGTTTGCAGCAGGAGTGCATGATGTCTCCATGGTTGTTTAATTTTTTATGGATGGGGTTGTCAGGGTGGTGAGTGCAAGAGTTTTGGAGAGAGAGGGGCAAGTATGCAGTCTTTTGAATGTGAGAGCTTGGGAAGTAAGTCAGTTGTTGGGAAACTGCAGAAGTTGGTGACTGAGTTTGGTAAAGTGTGTGAAAAAAGAAGCTGAGAGTAAATGTGAATAAGAGCAAGGTTATTAGATTCAGTAGAGCTGAGAGACAAGTTAATTGGGAGGTAAGTCTGAATGGAGAAAAACTGGAAGAATAGAAGTATTCTAGATATCTATGAGTGGATTTAGCAGCGGATGGAACCATGGAAGCGAAAGTGACTCAAAGGGTGGGAGAGGTGATGAAGGTTCTAGGGCACTGAAGAATATGTGGAAGGCAAGAACGTTATCTCAAAGAGCAAAAATGGGTATGTTTGATGGAATAGTGGTTCCAACAATGTTATATGGTTGCGAGGCATGGGCTTCAGAGACGTTTGTGCGGAGGAAGGTGATGTGTTGGAAATGAAATGCATGAGGGCAATGTGTGGTGTGAGGTGGTTTGATCTCTCTTACCCTTTAAGTACTTATTAAAGGGTAAGAGAGATGTGTGGTAATAAAAAGAGTGAGGTTGAGAAAACAGAAGAGGGTGTGTTGAAATGGTTTGGACACATGGAGAGAATGAGTGAGCAAAGACTGAGAAAGAGGATATATGTGTCAGAGGGGGAGGGAACAAGCAGAAGTGGGAGACCAAATTAGAGATGGAAGGATGGAGTGAAAAAGATTTTGACCAATCAGGACCTTAACATGCAGGAGGGTGAAAGGTATACAAGGAATAGAGTGAACTGGAACAAAGTGGTATAAAGAGGTCAACATGCTGTCAATGGATTGAATGAAGGCATGTGAAGCATCTGAGGTAAACTATGGAAAGGTCTGTGGTACCTGGATGTGGAAAGGGAGCTCTAGTTTCAGTACATTACACATGAAAGCTAAAGAGTGAGTGTGAATGAATGTGGCCTTCTTTTTTTTTTTTTTCTTCTTTTCCTGGTGCTATCTCACTGGAGGGGGGGGTGATGCTGTTTCATGTGCAGAGGGGTGGCAACAGGAATAGATGAAGGCAGCAAGTATAACTATACACATGTGTATATATGCATATGTCTATGTATGCATTCATCTCCCTAACATCCTTATCCATAAACAAATTAAACAACCATGGAGACATCACGCACCCCTGACTCAAACCGATATTCACTGGGAATCAATCGCTTTCCTCTTCTTACTCATACATATGCCTTACATCCTTGGTTAAAACTTTTCACTGCTTCTAGCAATGTGCCTCCCACACCATATACTCTCAAAACCATCCACAAAGCATCTCATTCAACCCCCTATCATATGCCTTCTCCAGATCCATAAATGCTACATACAAATCCATGTGTTTAATCTGTTTAAGTATTTCTAACATACATTCTTCAAAGCAAACACCTGATCCACACATCCTCTACCACTTCTGAAACCACACTGCTCTTCCCCAGTCTGATGCTCTGTACATGCCTTTACCCTCGCAACCAATACACTCCCAAATAATTTCCCAAAAATACTCAACAAACTTATGCCTCTGTAATTTGACAACTCACTTTATCCCCCTTGTCTTTGTACAATGGCACTATGCATGCATTCCTCCAATCTTCAGGTGCTCCACCATGATCCATACATTCACTGAATAGCCTTACTAACCAATCAACAACAGTCATCCCCTTTTTTAATAAATTCCACTGCAATACCATCCAAACCAGCCACCTCGCTGGCTTTCATTTTCTGCAAAGCTTTTACTTCCTCTTGTCTGTTTACCAAACCTTACCCTCTCACTTCGCACACCACCCTGACCAAAGCATCCTATATCTGCCACTCTATCATCAAACACATTCAACAAACCTTCAAAATACTCACTCCATCTCCTCACTTCATCACTACTTGTTTTTACCTCCCCATTTGCCCCTTTCGCTGATGTTCCCATTTGTCCTTGTCTTATGCATGATATTTACTTCTTTCCAAAACACTTTTTTTTATTCTCCCTATAATCAAATGATAATCTCTCACCCAAACTCTCATTTGCCCTCTTTGCACCTTTCTGTTGACCTCCTGTCGCTTTCTTTTTTACATCTTCCAGTCACTTGCACTATTTCCCTGCAAAAATCATCCTAATGCCTCTCTCTTCCCTTTCACTAACAATCTTACTTCTTCATCCCACCACTCACTACCCTTTCTAATGTGCCCAAATCCCACTTTTCTCATGTCTCATGCATCTTTTGTGCAAGCCATCACTGCTTCCCTAAATACATCCCATTCCTCACCCACTCCCCTAACGTCATTTGCTGTCATTTTTTGCCATTCTGGATTCAATCTCTCCTGGTGCTTCCTCACGCAAGTCTCCTTTCCAAGCTCTTTCACTCTCACCACTCTCTCCTCCCCAACATTCTCTCTTCTTTTCTGAAAACCTCTACAAATCTTCACCTTTGCCTCCACAAGAAAGTAATCAGACATCCCTCCAGCTGTCCCTCTCAGCACATTAACATCCAAAAGTCTCTCATTTACATGCTTATCAACTAACATATATACCAATAACACCCTCTATCTGGTAAATTCCTGGTAAATTATATGGGAGGGTATTGATTGAGAGGGTGAAGGCATGTACAGAGCATCAGATTGGGGAAGAGCAGTGTGGTTTCAGAAGTGGTAGAGGATGTGTGGATCAGGTGTTTGCTTTGAAGAATGTATGTGAGAAATACTTAGAAAAGCAAATGGATTTGTATGTAGCATTTATGGATCTGGAGAAGGCATATGATAGAGTTGATAGAGATGCTCTGTGGAAGGTATTAAGAATATATGGTGTGGGAGGCAAGTTGTTAGAAGCAGTGAAAAGTTTTTATCGAGGATGTAAGGCATGTGTACGTGTAGGAAGAGAGGAAAGTGATTGGTTCTCAGTGAATGTAGGTTTGCGGCAGGGGTGTGTGATGTCTCCATGGTTGTTTAATTTGTTTATGGATGGGGTTGTTAGGGAGGTGAATGCAAGAGTTTTGGAAAGAGGGGCAAGTATGAAGTCTGTTGGGGATGAGAGAGCTTGGGAAGTGAGTCAGTTGTTGTTCGCTGATGATACAGCGCTGGTGGCTGATTCATGTGAGAAACTGCAGAAGCTGGTGACTGAGTTTGGTAAAGTGTGTGAAAGAAGAAAGTTAAGAGTAAATGTGAATAAGAGCAAGGTTATTAGGTACAGTAGGGTTGAGGGTCAAGTCGATTGGGAGGTGAGTTTAAATGGAGAAAAACTGGAGGAAGTGAAGTGTTTTAGATATCTGGGAGTGGATCTGGCAGCGGATGGAACCATGGAAGCGGAAGTGGATCATAGGGTGGGGGAGGGGGCGAAAATTCTGGGAGCCTTGAAGAATGTGTGGAAGTCGAGAACATTATCTCGGAAAGCAAAAATGGGTATGTTTGAAGGAATAGTGGTTCCAACAATGTTGTATGGTTGCGAGGCGTGGGCTATGGATAGAGTGGTGCGCAGGAGGATGGATGTGCTGGAAATGAGATGTTTGAGGACAATGTGTGGTGTGAGGTGGTTTGATCGAGTAAGTAACGTAAGGGTAAGAGAGATGTGTGGAAATAAAAAGAGCGTGGTTAAGAGAGCAGAAGAGGGTATTTTGAAATGGTTTGGGCACATGGAGAGAATGAGTGAGGAAAGATTGACCAAGAGGATATATGTGTCGGAGGTGGAGGGAACGAGGAGAAGAGGGAGACCAAATTGGAGGTGGAAAGATGGAGTGAAGAAGATTTTGTGTGATCGGGGCCTGAACATGCAGGAGGGTGAAAGGAGGGCAAGGAATAGAGTGAATTGGAGCGATGTGGTATACCGGGGTTGACGTGCTGTCAGTGGATTGAATCAGGGCATGTGAAGCGTCTGGGGTAAACCATGGAAAGCTGTGTAGGTATGTATATTTGCGTGTGTGGACGTATGTATATACATGTGTATGGGGGTGGGTTGGGCCATTTCTTTCGTCTGTTTCCTTGCGCTACCTCGCAAACGCGGGAGACAGCGACAAAGCAAAAAAAACAAAAAAAAAAACCCTCTATCTATATCTCCTACTGACATCCATATACTTATGTATATCTTTCTTTTTAAACCAGGTATTCCCAATCACCAGTCCTTTTTCAGCACAAAAATCCACAAGCTCTTCACCATTTCCATTTACAACACCGAACACCTCATGTACACCAATTATACCAGCAACTGCCACATTACTCACCTTTGCATTCAAATCACCCATCACTATAACCCGTCTCATGCATCAAAGCTGCTAACACACTCACTCAGCTGCTCCCAAAACACTTGCCTCTCATGATCTTTCTTCTCATGACCAAGTGCATAGGCATCAACAATCAAACCATCTCTATCCATCCACTTTCAAGTTTTACCCATACCAATCTAGTGTTTACTTTCTTACACTCTATCCCATACTCCCACAACTCCTGCTTCAGAAATGCTGCTCTTTCCTTCCCTCTTGTCCTCAAACCAACCCCTGACTTTATTCCCAAAACATTCCCAAACCACTCTTCCCCTTTACCCTTGAGCTTCGTTTCACTCATAGCCAAAACATCCACATTCCTTTCCTCAAACATACTACTTATCTCTCCTTTTTTCATAATCTTGGTTACACCCACACACACTTAGACAACCCAAAGTGAGCCTTCGAGGAGGATGAGTACTCCCCGCATGACTCCTGTTTCCCCTTTCAGAAATTCAGAAATCTAAACACATGCACATATACGTACCTATACACTTCAATGTATTTATTTTATTTATCTATTTTATTTGTCGTTGTCTCCTGCGTTTGTGAGAGAGCACAAGGAAACAGATGAAAGAATGGCCCAACCCACCCATATACACATGTATATACATACATGTCCACACACACAAAAATACATGCCTTTACATCTCAACATATATATATATATATATATATATATATATATATATATATTTACACAGACATATATATATATACACATGTACATAATTCATAGTCTGCTCTTATTCATTCCCATCGCAACCCCGCCACACAAGAAATAACAACCCCCTTCCAGTGCATGTGTGCAAGGTAGCGCTAGGAAAAGACAACAAAGCCACATTCGTTCACACTCAGTCTCTAGCTGTTATGTATAATGCACCGAAACCACAGCTCCCTTTCCACATCCAGGTCCCACAGAACTTTCCTTGGTTTACCCCAGATGCTTCACATGCCCTAGTTCAATCCATTGACAGCACATCGATCCCGGTTTACCACATCGTTCCAATTCACTCTATTCCTTGCACACCTTTCACCCTCCTGCATGTTTAGGCCCCGATCACTCAAAATCTTTTTCACTCCATCTTTCCATCTCCAATTTGGTCTCCCACTTCTCCCCGTTCCCTCCAACTCGCACACATATATACTCTTGATCAATCTTTCCTCAGTCATTCTCTCCATGTGACCAAACCATTTCAAAACACCCTCTTCTGCTCTCTCAACCACACTTTTTTTATTTCCACACATCTCTCTTACCCTATTATTACTTACTCGATCAAACACCTCACACCACATATTCTTCTCAAACATCTCATTTCCAGCACATCCACCCTCCTCCGAGCAACTCTATCTATGGCCCATGCCTCACAGCCATATAACATTGTTGGAACCACTAATCCTTCAAACATACTAATTCTTGCTTTCCGAGATAATGTTCTCGACTTCCACACATTCTTCAAGGCTCCCAGAACTTTTGCCCCCTCCCCCACCCTATGATTCACTTCTGCTTCCATGGTTCCATCCACTGCCAAATCCACTCCCAGATATCTAAAACACTTCACTTCCTCCAGTTTTTCTCCATTCAAACTTACCTCCCAATTGACTTGTCCCTCAACCCTACTGTACCTAATATCCTTGCTCTTATTCACATTTACTCTCAGCTTTCTTCTTTCATACACTTTACCAAACTCAGTCACCAGCTTCTGCAGTTTCTCACACAAATCAGCCACCAGCGCTGTATCATCTGCGAACAACAAATGACTCACTTCCCAAGCTCTCTCATCCACAACAGACTGCATACTTGCCCCTCTTTCCAACACTCTTGCATTCACCTCCCTAACAACCCCATCCATAAACAAATCAAACAACTATGGAGACATCACACACCCCTGCTGTAAAACCTACATTCACTGAGAACCAATCACTTTCCTCTCTTCCTACATGTACACATGCCTTACATCCTCAATAAAAACTTTTCACTGCTTCTAACAACTTGCCTCCCACACCATATATTCTTAATACCTTCCACAGAGCATCTCTATCAACTCTATCATATGCCTTCTCCAGATGCATAAATGCTACATACAAATCCATTTGCTTTTCTAATTATTTCTCACATACATTTTTCAGAGCAAACACCTGATCCACAAATCCTCTACCACTGCTCTTCCCCAATTGATGCTCTGTACATGCCTTCACCCTCTCTATCAATACCCTCCCATATAATTTACCAGGAATACTCAACAAACTTATACCTCTGTAAATTTGAGCACTCACCTTTGTCCCCTTTGCCTTTGTACAATGGCACTATGCAAGCATTCCGCCAATCCTCAGGCACCTCACCATGAATCATTCATACATTAAATAACCTTACCAACCAGTCAACAATACAGTCACCCCCTTTTTTAATAAATTCCACTGCAGTACCATCCAAACTGCTGCCTTGCCGGCTTTCATCTTCCGCAAAGCTTTTACTACCTCTTCTCTGTTTACCAAATCATTCTCCCTAACCCTCTCACTTTGCACACCACTTCAACCAAAACACCCTATATCTGCCACTCTATCATCAAACACATTAAACAAACCTTCAAAATCCTCACTCCATCTCCTTCTCACATCACCACTACTTGTTATCACCTCCCCATTAGCCCCCTTCACTGAAGTTTCCATTTGTTCCCTTGTCTTATGCACTTTATTTACCTCCTTCCAAAACATCTTTTTATTCTCCCTAAAATTTAATGATACTCTCTCACCCCAACTCACATTTGCCTTCGTTTTCACCTCTTGCACCTTTCTCTTGACCTCCTGCCTCTTTCCTTTATACATTTCCCACTCATTTGCATTATTTCCCTGCAAAAATCTTCCACATGCCTCTCTCTTCTCTTTC
>NC_092247.1:16219757-16389384 GCF_036320965.1 Panulirus ornatus | reverse complement strand
TTCATTCTCGGTACCATCCCACCTCACAGGAAACACGAAAAAAGGCTATATCCACTCACACTCATTCTCAAGCTGTTGTGTAATGCACCAAAACCACAGCTCCCTATCCAGGTCCCATAGGCCTCTCCATGGTTTGTTCCGGATACTTCACATGCCCTAGTTCAGTCCATTGACAGCATGTCGACCCGAAGTAAACCACATCATTCCAAACCATTCTATTCTATGCACGTACTTCACCATTCTGTATGTTCAGGCCCCAATTGCTCAGAATCGTTTTCACTCCATTCTTCCCCCTCCAATTTGGTCTCCCACTTCTCCTCGTTCCCTCCTCTCTGACACATATATCCTCTTGGTCAATCTTTCCTCACTCATTCTCTCCATGTGACCAAACCATTTCAAAACACCCTCTTCTGCTTTCTCAACCACACTCTTTTTATTACCACACCTCTCTCTCACCCTATTATTACTTACTCAATCAAACCACCTCACACCTCATATTGTCCTCAAACATCTCATTTCCAGCACATCCACCCTCCTCCACACAACTCTATCTATAGCCTATGCCTTGCAACCATATAACATTGACGGAACCACGATCCCTTCAAACATACCCATTTTTGCTTTCTGAGATAATGTTCTCGACTTCCACACAATCTTCAACGCTCCCAGAACTTTTGCCCCCTCCCCCACCCTATGATTCGCTTCCACTTCCATGGTTCCATCCGCTGCCAAATCCACTCCCAGATATCTAAAACACTTCACTTCCTCCAGTTTTTCTCCATTCAAACTTACCTCCCAATATATATATATATATATATATATATATATATATATATATATATATATATATATATATATATATATATTTTTTTTTTTTTTTGCTTTGTCGCATATATATATGTATATATATATATGTATATATATATGTATATATATATATATATATATATATATATATATATATATATATATATATATATATATATATATTTATATATATATATATATATATATATATATTTATTTATTTATTTTGCTTTGTCGCTGTCTCCCGCGTTAGCGAGGTATTTCCTGCGTGATGGAAAAGGCAACTAAAAGGGGAGGGAGCGGGGGGGCTGGAAATCCTCCCCTCCCGTTTTTACTTTTCCAAAAGAAGGAATAGAGAAGGGGGCCAAGTGAGGATTTTCCCTTTTAGGCTCAGTTGTCTGTTCTTAACGCTACCTCGCTAACGCGGGAAATGGCGAATATGAATAAAAGAAAAAAAAAAATATATGATAGAGTGTAAGAAATTAAACTCTAGATTGATATGGGTAAAACTAAAAGTGCATGGAGAGAGATGGGGGATTATTGGTGCCTATGCACCTGGGAATGAGAAGAAAGACCATGAGAGACAAGTGTTCTGGAAGCAGCTGAGTGAGTGTGTTAGCAGTTTTGATGCATGAGACTGGGTTATAGTGATGAGAGATTTGAATGCAAAGGTGAGTAATTTGGCAGTTGAGGGAATAATTGTTGTGCATGGGGTGTCCAGTGATGTAAATGGAAATGGTGAAGAGCTTGTAGATGTGTATGCTGAAAAAGTACTGGTGATTGGGAATACCTGGTTTAAAAAGCGAGATATACGTAAGTATACGTATATAAGTAGGAGAGATGGCCAGAGAGCATTATTGGATTACGTGTTAATTGACAGGTGTGTGAAAGAGAGACTTTTGGATGTTAATATGCTGAGAGGCGTAACTGGAGGGATGTCTGATCATTATCTTGTGGAGGCAAAGATGAAGATTTGTAGAGGTTTTCTTTAAAAAAGAAGAGTGTTGGGGTGAAGAGAGTGGTGAGAGTAAGTGAGCTTGGGAAGGAGACATGTGTGAGGAAGTACCAGGAGAGATTGAGAGCAGAATGGAAAAAGGTGAGAGCAAGGAAATAAGGGGAGTGGGGGAGGAATGGGATGTATTTAGGGAAGCAGTAATGGTTTGTGCAAAAAATGCCTGTGGCAAGAGAAAGGTGGGAGGTGGGCAGATTAGAAAGGGTAGTGAGTGGTGGGATGAAGAAGTAAGATTGTTAGTGAAAGAGAAGAGAGAGGTATTTCGACGATCTTTGCAAGGAAATAATGTAAACGACTGGGAGATGTGAAAAAGAAAGAGGCAGGAAGTTAAGAGAAAGGTGCATGAGGTCGAAAAGAGGGCAAATGAGAGTTGGGGTGATAGAGTATCATTAAATTCTAGAGAGAATAAAAAGATGTTTTTGAAGGAGGTAAATAAAGTGCTTAAGACAAGAGAACAAATGGGAACATCAGTGAAGGGGACTGATGGGGAGGTGACAACTAGTGGTGATGTGAGAGGGAGATGGAGTGAGTATTTTGAAGGTTGGTTGAATGAGTTAGATGATAGAGTGGCGGATACAGGGTGTTTTGGTCAAGGTGGTGTGCAAAGTGAAACAGTCACTGAGAAAGGTTTGGTAAACATAGAAGAGGTAGTGAAAGCTTTGCGGAAGATGAGAGCCAGCGAGGCAGCAGGTTTGGATGGTATTGTAGTGAGATTTATCAAAAAAGGGAGTGACTAAGTTGCTGACTGGTTGGTGAGGATACTCACTGTATGTATGGCTCACGGTAAAGTGCCTGAGGATTGGTGGAATGCATGCATAGTGCTATTGTACAAAGGCAAAGGTGATAATGGCGAGTGTTCAAATTACAGAGGCATAAGTTTGAGTATTTCTGGGAAATTATATGGGAGGGTATTGATTGAGAGGGTGAAGGCATGTACAGAGCATCAGAGTGGGGAAGAGCAGTGTGGTGTCAGAAGTGGTAGAGGATGTGTGGATCAGGTGTTTGCTTTGAAGAATGTATGAGAAATACTTAGAAAAGCAAATGGATTTGTATGTAGCATTTATGGATCTGGAGAAGGCATATGATAGAGCTGATAGAGATGATCTATGGAAAGTATTAAAAGTATATGGTGTGGGAGGCAAGTTGATAGAAGCAGTGAAAAGTTTTTATCGCAGATGTAAGGCATGCGTACGAGTAGGAAGAGAGGAAAGTGACTGGTTCCCAGTGAATGTTGGTTTGCGGCAGGGGTGCATGGTGGTCCCATGGTTGTTTAATTTGTGTATGGATGGGGTTGTTAGGGAGGTGAATGCAAGAGTGTTGGAGAGAGGGGTAAGTATGCAGTCTGTTGTGGATCAGACGGCTTGGGAAGTGAGTCAGTTTTTGTTCGCTGATGATACAGAGCTGGTGGCTGATTCGGGTGAGAAACTACAGATGGTGACAGAGTTTGCTAAAGTGTGTGAAAGAAGAAAGCTGAGAGTAAATGTGAATAAGACTAAGGATATTAGGTACAGAATGGTTCAGGGGCAAGTCAATTGGGAGGTAAGTTGGAATGGAGAAAAACTGGATTAAGTGAATTGGTTTAGATACCTGGGAGTGGATTTGGCAGCGGATGGAACCATGAAGTGCAAGTGAGTGACAGGGTGGGGGGAGGGGGCGAAAGTTCTGGGAGCATTAAAAAATGTGTGAAAGGTGAGAACATTATCTTGGAAAGCAAAAATGGATATGTTTAAAGAAATAGTGGTTCCAACAATGTTACAGGGTTGTGAGGCATGGGCAATAGATAGGGCTGTGTGGAGGAGGGTGGATGTGTTGGAGATGAGCTGTTTGAGAACAATATGTGGTGGGAGGTGGTTTGATCGAGTAAGTAATGAAAGGGTAAGAGAGATGTGTGGTAATAGAAAGAGTGTGGTTGAGAGAGCAGAAAAGGGTGTGTTGAAATAGTTTGGTTACATGTTGAGAATGAGTGAGGAAAGATTGACCAAGAGGATATATGTGTCAGAGGTGGAGGGAATGAGGAAAAGTGGGAGACCAAACTGGAGGTGGTAGGATGGAGTGAAAAAGATTTTGCACGATCAGGGCCTGAACATACAGGAGGGTGAAAGGCATGCAAGGAATAGAGTGAATTGGAACAATGTGATATAACAGGGTCGACATGCTGTCAATGGATTAAACCAGGGCATGTGAAGCATCTGGGGTAAACCATGGAAAGTTTAGTGGGGCCTGGATCATGAAAGGGAGCTGTGGTTTCGGTGCATTACAAATGGCAGCTAGAGACTGAATGTGGACAAATGTGGCCTTTGTTTTCCTTTCCTAGCGCTACCTCATGCGCATGCAGGGGGAGGGGGGGTGTCATTTCATGTGTGGCTGGGTGGTGGCGGGAATGGATGAAGGCAGCATGTATGAATATGTAAATGTATATGTATGTATATGTCTGTGTATGTATACATTGAAATGTATAGGTATGTATATGTGCGTGTGTGGATGTTTATGTATATACATATATATGAGGGTGGGTTGGGCCATTCTTTCATGTATTTCCTTGTGCAACCTTGCTGATGTGGGAGACAGCGACAAATTATAATTAATAGAATAAATATATCCCTCGCTGGTGATAGGAGAGAAAGAATACTTCCCACGTATTTCCCACGTGACATCAGAGGCGATTAAAGGGGGCGGTAGCTAGGGGGCTGGAAACACCCCTCCTTGTATTTAAATTTCTAAAAAAGGGAAACAGAAGAAGGAGTCAAGTGAGGAGCACTCATCCTCCCGAAAAACTCAGATTGGAGTGACTGAATGTGTGTGGATGTAACCAAGATGAGAAAAAAGGAGAGATAAGTAGTACGTTTGAGGAAAGCAACCTGGATAATTTGGCTCTGAGTGAAATGAAGCTCAAGGGTAAAGGGGAAGAGTGGTTTGGGAATGTCTTGGGAGTAAAGTCAGGGGTTGGTGAGAGGACAATAGCAAAGAAAGGAGGAGCACTATTCCTGAAGCAGGAGTCATAGGAGTATGTGATAGAGTGTAAAGAAGTAAATTCTACATTGATGTGGGTAAAACTGAAAGTGGGTAGAGAAAGATGGGTGATTAGTGGTGCCTCAGCAACTGGTAATGAAAAGAAAGATCATGAGAGGAAAATGTTTTAGGAGCAGCTGAGTGTGTTAGCAACTTTGATGCATGAGACTGGGTTATAGTGATGGGTGATTTAAATGTGAAGATGAGTAATGTGGCAGTTGAGGGTATAATTGGTGTACATGGGGTGTTCAGTGTTGTTAATGAAAATGATGAAGAGCTTGTGGATTTGTGTGCTGAAAAAGGACTGGTGATTGGGAATGCCTGGTTTAAAAAGAGAACTATACATAAGTATATGTATGTGAGTAGTACAGATGGCCAAATGGTGTTAGTGGATTACATGATTATTCATAGGCATGTAAAAGAGAGACTTCTGGATGTAAATGTTCGAGAGGGGCAGCTGCAGGGATGTCTGATCACTATCTTGTGGAGGCAAAGGTGAAGATTTGTAGAGGTTTCTAGAAAAGAGAGAATGTTGGGGAGAAGAGAGTGGTGAGAGCAAGTGAGCTTAGAAAAGAGACTTGTGTGGGGAAGTACCAGGAGAGATTGAGTGTAGAATGGTAAAAAAGGTGAGAGCAAATGACATGAGGGGCATTGGTGAGGAATGGGATGTATTTAGGGAAGCAGTGATGGCTCATGCAAAAGATGCATGTGGCAAGAGAAAGGTGGGAGATGGGCAGATAAGAAAGGGTAGTGAGTGGTGGGAAGAACAAGTAAGGATGCTAGTGAAAGAGAAAAGAGAGGCATTTGGACAATACTTGCAGGGAAAAGTGTGAATGACTAGGAGATGTATAAAAGAAAGCAGCAGGAATTCAAGAGGAAGGTGCAAGAGGTGAAAAAGAGGGCAAATAAGAGATGGAGTGAGAGAGTATCATTGAATTTTAGGGAGAATAAAAAGATGCTCTGGATGGAGGTAAAGAATGTGCATACGATGAGAACAAATTGGGACATCAGTGAAAGGGGCAAGTGAGGAGGTAAGAACAAATAGTGATGAAGTGAGAAGGAGGTGGAGTGAGTATTCTGAAGGTTTGTTGAACGTGTTTGATGGTAGAGAAGCAGATATAGGGTGTTTTGGTCAAGGCGATGTGCAAAGAGAGAGGGTCAGGGAGAATGGTTTGGTAAACAGAGGAGAGGTAGGGAAAGCTTTGCGGAAGATGAAAGCCATTAAGGTGGCTGGTTTGGACAGTACTGCAGTGGAATTTATAAAAGAAGAGGGTTACTGTGTTCTTAACTGGTTGGTTAGGATATTAAATATATGTATCGCTCCTGGTGAAGCGCTTGAGAATTGGCGGAATGCATGCATAGTGCCATTGTACAAAGGCAAAGGGGATAAAGGTGAGCATTCAAACTATAGAGGCATAAGTTTGCTGAGTATTCCTGGAAAATTATATGAGATGGTATTGATTGAGAGGGTGAAGGCATGTACAGAGCATCAGACTGGGGAAGAGATGTGTGGTTTTAGAAGTGGTAGAGGATCAGGTGTTTGCTTTGAAGAATGTAAGTGAGAAATACCTAGAAAAACAAATGTATCTGTATGCAGCATTTATGGATCTGGAGGAGGCATATGATATGGTTGATAGAGATGCTTTGTGGAAGGTTTAAAGAGTATATGGTGTGGGAGATAAGTTGCTAGAAGCAGAGAACTTTTAATCAAGGGTATAAGGTATGGGTATGAATAGGAAGAGAGGAGAGTGATTGGTTCCCAGTGAAGGTCAGTCAGTGGCAAGGGTGTGTGATGTCCCCATGGTTGTTTAGTTTGTTTATGGATTGGGTGGTTAGTTAGGTAAATGCAAAAGTTTTGGAGAGTGGAGATTGTATGCAGTCTGATGGGGATGAGAGGGCCTGGGAAGTGAGCCAGTTGTTGTTTGCTGATGGTATAGCTTTGATTCAGGTGAGAAACTGCAGACGTTGGTGATTTGAGTTTGAAAAATTATGCGAAAGGAGAAAGTTGAGAGTAAAGTGAATAAGAAGCGGGTTATTAGCTTCAGTAGAAGTTAGAGTGGACAGAGTTAATGGAGGTTTGAATGAGAAAACTGGAAGAAAGTGAAGTGTTTGATATTAAGGAGAGTGGAACTTGCAGCGGATGGTTCAAAAAAAGAGTAAATAGAGGGAGAGGAAGGTGAGAATGAATGTGTGGAAAAAAAAGCATTATCTCGAGGAGGAAAATGGATGTTGAAGGAATAGTATTCCAACAATATCATTTGGGTTGCGATGCATGGCTAAGGAAGTGATGGGAAGGTGAATTAAGTGGAAATTAATTTGAGAACAATGTGAGTGTGGGTTTGATTGAGTAGTAGAAGAAGGTTTGTTAAGTGTTTATATAAAAAGAGTGGTATGAGATAGGGTGGTGCATTGAAAGTTGGATATGGAGAATGAGTGAGAAAGGTTTGCAAGGAGAATGGTTTGGTATAAAGGAGAGGTGAAGGGAAGTTGAGTGGATAAACTTTTAAAGGCTGATTGGGTCGTCTGGTGATTAATAAGAAGAAGGGTTATGATTTTTTTTTTGTTTTTTTATTTATATGTGTCGCTGTCTCCCTGGTTGCGAGGTAAGCGACATGCAAGGCAGACAAAGCAAAGGGCAATCACGCATCCCAACATAACATAGTTGACTAGTACGAAATTTGAGATGTATAGAAGAGGGTAAGCATACTAAGCACAGCTTTACATGGGTTTAGAAGGTTAGATCATGTTGCTTAACATGAGTGAGAAGTCAAAACCCTGTATCTCATGAGACTCCAATGTCCTCTATATCTTGTATTTCACCTAGAGACTTGTGTGAGGTACGGGATATGTGCGAAATCTTTCTACACAGTAACTTTTACAATGGTTAGTCATCGTCTATAGGAGAGTAAGTTGTTCCAGCTGAACGTATATCTCTTGGTCAATCTTTCTCACTCATTCCCTGTCCATGTGCCAAACCTATTTCATTAGACTTTAATGCTCTTCACACGCTTGGATTATTATCAATCTTGGTATACCCTGGGTAAGTACTTTTTCTGATCGAATACTTTCATCACAAAATTGTCCAAACATTCATTTAGTTTGACAATCATTCCCAAAGGAAATTTATCCATGTGCCTAAGACCAGGTAATCATACATAGTTTGGACAACTTGTTCGAATTAATTGAATTTGCCCGAGATAAGTTTCTGACTTCCACACATTTTTCAAGGCTGCAAAATTTCATCAAAACGATACCACCCTATGGGAACTCGCTTCCATGGTTCCAATACCAGTGACAGTCAATCCAATATCTAAAACACTAATTCCTCCAGTTTTTTCATTCCAAACTACTCATATTGTTGACTCACCCCTACTTACGATCCTTGGCGTTATTCATTTACTTCAACTTTCTTCTTCACAATCGTTTACCAGCTCGTCACAGCTTGCAGTTTAAACATGAAACCACAGCGCTTTTATCAAGCGAACAACAACTGTGTTAACCAAGTCTCTATCGCCAACAGACTTGCTTTGCCCTCTTTAGGGGACTTGTTGACACTTGCCTACATACCCCATCCATAACAAATTAAACAACCATGGAGACATCACACACACCTGCCGCAAACCTACATTCACTGAGAACCAATCACTTTCCTCTCTTCCTACACGTACACATGCCTTACATCCTCGATAAAAACTTTTCACTGCTTCTAACAACTTGCCTCCCACACCATATATATATATATATGTGTGGTAATAAAAAGAATGTGGTTGAGAAAGCAGAAGAGGGTGCATTGAAATGGTTTGGACATATGGAGAGAATGAGTGAGGAAAGGTAGACAAAGAGGATATGTGTATCAGAGGTGGAGGGAACAAAGAGAAGGCAGAAACGAAATTGGAGGTGGAAGGACGGAGTGAAAAAGATTTTGAACGATCAGGGCCTGAACATGCAAAAGGGTAAGAGGCATGCAAGGAATAGAGTGAAATGGAACAAAGTGGTATACCAGGGTCGATGTGCTGTCAATGGACTGAACCAGGGTATATGAAATGTTTGGGGTAAACCATGGGAAGGTCTGTGGGGTCTGGATGTGGATAGGGAGCTGTAGTTTCAGTGCATTACTCATGACAGCTAGAGACTGAGTGTAGATGAATGTGGCCTTTTTTGTCTGTTTTTCCAGGGCTGTCTCGTTGATGCAGAGGGTGGCAATGCTGTTTCCTTTGGGGTGGGGTGGCGCTGAGAATGGATAAAGGCAAACGAGTGTGAATATGTACAGGTGTACATAAGTCTATGTCTGTGTATGTATGTTTTTTTTATTATTATTTTGCTTTGTCACTGTCTCCTGCGTTGGTGAGGTAGCGCAAGGAAACAGACGAAAGAATGGCCCAACCCAACCACATACACATGTATATACATACACGTCCACACACGCAAGTATGCATACCTATACATCTCAACGTATACATATATATACACACACAGACATATACATACATACACATGTACATAATTCATAGTCTGCCTTTATTCATTCCCATCATCACCCCGCAACACATGAAATAACAACCCCCTTCCCCCTCATGAGAGCGAGGTAGCGCTAGGAAAAGACAACAAAGGCCGCATTTGTTCACATTCGGGTCTCTAGCTGTCATGTAATAATGCACCGAAACCACAGCTCCCTTTCCACATCCAGGCCCCACAGAACTTTCCATGGTTTACCCCAGACACTTCACATGCCCTGGTTCAATCCATAGACGGCACATCGACCCCGGTATACCACACCGTTCCAATTCACTCTATTCCTTGCACGCCTTTCACCCTCCTGCATGTTCAGGCCCCGATCACTCAAAATCTTTTTCACTCCATCTTTTCACCTCCAATTTGGTCTCCCACTTCTCCTCGTTCCCTCCACCTCTGACACATATATCCTCTTGGTCAATCTTTCCTCACTCATTCTCTCCAAGTGACCAATCCATTTCAAAACACCCTCTTCTGCTCTCTCAAACACACTCTTTTTATTACCACACATCTCTCTTACCCAATTATTACTTACTCGATCAAACCACCTCACACCAAATACTGTCCTCAAACATCTCATTTCCAGCACATCCACCCTCCTGCGCACAACTCTATTCATAGCCCACGCCTCGCAACCATACAACATTGTTGGAACCACTATTCCTTCAAACATACCCATTTTTGTTTTCCGAGATAATGTTCTCGACTTCCACATATTTTTCAACGCTCCCAGAATTTTCGCCCCCTCCCCCACCCTATGATTCACTTCTGCTTCCATGGTTCCATCCGCTGCCAAATCCACTCCCAGATATCTAAACCACTTCACTTCCTAGAGTTTTTCTTCATTCAAACTTACCTCCCAATTGACTTGACCCTCAACCCTACTGTACCTAAGAGCCTTGCTCTTATTCATATTTACTCTCAACTTTCTTCTTTCACACACTTGACCAAACTCAGTCGCCAGTTTCTGCAGTTTCTCACATGAATCAGCCACCAGTGCAGTATCATCACCAGTGATGATACTGCACTGGTGAATGCAAGAGTTTTGGAAAGAGAGGCAAGTATGAAGTCTGTTGTGGATGAGAGAGCTTGGGAAGTGAGTCAGTTGTTGTTCGATGATGATACAGCGCTAGTGGCTGATTCATGTGAGAAACTGCAGAAGCTGGTGACTGAGTTTGGTAAAGTGTGTGAAAGAAGAAAGTTAAGAGTGAATGTGAATAAGAGCAAGGTTATTAGGTACAGTAGGGTTGAGGGTCAAGTCAATTGGGAGGTAAGTTTGAATGGAGAAAAACTGGAGGAAGTAAAGTGTTTTAGATATCTGGGAGTGGATCTGGCAGCACATGGAACCATGGAAGCGGAAGTGGATCATAGGGTGGGGGAGGGGGCGAAAATCCTGGGAGCCTTGAAGAATGTGTGGAAGTCGAGAACATTATCTCGGAAAGCAAAAATGGGTATGTTTGAAGGAATAGTGGTTCCAACAATGTTGTATGGTTGCGAGGCGTGGGCTATGGATAGAGTTGTGCACAGGAGGATGGATGTGCTGGAAATGAGATGTTTGAGGACATTGTGTGGTGTGAGGTGGTTTGATCGAGTAAGTAACGTAAGGGTAAGAGAGATGTGTGGAAATAAAAAGAGCGTGGTTGACAGAGCAGAAGAGGGTGTTTTGAAATGGTTTGGGCACAGGGAGAGAATGAGTGAGGAAAGATTGACCAAGAGGATATATGTGTCGGAGGTGGAGGGAACGAGGAGAAGTGGGAGACCAAATTGGAGGTGGAAAGATGGAGTGAAAAAGATTTTGTGTGATCGGGGCCTGAACATGCAGGAGGGTGAAAGGAGGGCAAGGAATAGAGTGAATTGGATCGATGTGGTATATTGGGGTTGACGTGCTGTCAGTGGATTGAATCAAGGCATGTGAAGCGTCTGGGGTAAACCATGGAAAGCTGTGTAGGTATGTATATTTGCGTGTGTGGACGTATGTATATACATGTGTATGGGAGGGGGTTGGGCCATTTCTTTCGTCTGTTTCCTTGCGCTACCTCGCAAACGCGGGAGACAGTGACAAAGTATAAAAAAAGTACGTGCTTGTATGTTTATATGCATGTATATGAGTGGATGCGTCTTTCTTTGTCAGTTTCCTGGGGCTATCTTGCTGATGCAGGAAACAGCGATCAAGTATAATAAAAAGCAAACAATAATGATATATATTTGACATTTGGTGGGGTGGCGACGGGAATGGATGAGGGCAGCAAGTATGAATATGTACATGTGTATATATGTATATGTCTGTGTATGTACATGTATGTATACATTGAATTGTATATGTATGTGTATATGCATGTGTGGGCATTTATGTATACAAATGTGTATGTGGGTGGGTTGGACCATTCCTTGTCTGTTTCCTTGTGCTACCTCGCTAACACAGGAGACGGCAATTAAGTACAATTAATAAATGAAAATAAATAATAACATGAATGTATGTTATGTGCACACATGTGCAAGAAAGTGGATGGATCTTTCTTCATTTATTTCCTGGAGCTACCTCGCTAATGCAGGAAACAGCAATCAAGTACATCAAAATATCAAATAATACAATATTCTATGAGTAGTTTTGCAGAATTATGGTCTCTTGTTTCCCTGGTGGCAAACTTGCTAACCTACTTCACCTAAGCCGCAAGTTTTAAGTGAAACAATAAATTGACTAACCAAACCATTTGAGATGAATCCACCGAGGCTGTGATAGTGTCTGAACTGCCTCCACTCTCCACAGATATATCTAAAGATATAGCTGGTATGGTCCCCTCTACTTCCTCTCCAGAAGCTCCATCTACAACTCCTGTGCTAGTATGAGTAGCTGTTTTTCTGTCATCTTGAAGGGGATCAGCATCTTCTGGTGGGGAGTCATCAAGAGTCATTACAGTGCTATCTAATATAGGTGACTGCCTAGTGAGCTCTGGCAGTGATGTGTCAAGCGAACCAGTAAGCATCACACAATCATGAGTAATCATACTGGAATCCAGCACTGTTTGCGTGCTAGAGGTTGAGGTGCTGTGTATGCTTTCATTAACAGATATATCTTCTATTAAGCTACTGCTGGCCTGTGAACTTGAGTCACTGTCCTTTACCCATGAAGCTGTTTCAGATGTTGGTTTGTGGGTATTAGCCAAGTCTTTAGAATAAGATGTTTCTACTTTATCCCAATAAGTTGGTTGCTTTACTACAGCTTGTTCAGAAGATCTTGTTTCTGAATCTTGTTTGTCTACTTGAGCATCACCTACTATCGTTTCTTGAGATGTTATATTTTGGCCTGAAATCTGCTGAAGATATGGCTGAATGTCATTGCTGATTGATGGTTGTATTGTGGGCTGTGTGCTGACAACTACATTAGATGAAGGACTTAAATCTTGAATGAGTGTGTTACTGCAGGAGTCTTGATGTGTAGGTGATGAGTCACTGGAGGAGAGGCCACTCAGCACCTGAAAATAACTTTTCCTTACTTCCATGTACAAGAATAAGTGAAAAGCATTTTATGAAGGTAACCTGAAATTTCATGTAATCAATAAATTCTATAACTTAATAAACAAGCTGCACTACTTTGATATACTGGTGATTCTAACCAAGCAACATTATACAGAATGACAATAACAAGTAAAATGAAAAAAAAAAAGACAAGATAATACTGTGCAAAGGATAAGATAAATGAGAGATGCAATCATCTGAGAAAAACAGTACAACTTTTCAGATATCTAAGAAAAACAATTAACCCTTCAGCTGTGAAACATAAGTATATCTCAATGAATGCATGTGTACATTAAAAGTTACATACGAATTTACATTATGGCTGTAAAAAAAAATATGTGCCTTTACTATCGCATTTGTGTACTCTACTGCAACCTTGAAAGTCATGTCGAATTCCAGTTCAGCCTGCTATCTGTTTGGATCTTCACTCATGTTGTCTTTGTAAATATGTGTATCACACACACACACACACACACACACACACACATACAAATACAAATACTGTGCCATAGCTTCTCCATAGGAAAATAGATAAAAGAAAGCAATGCCAATCATGAGAAAGTTCTCAATCTGTAAAATCATGATACATGCAACTTTACCAATTTTTTCATGATTTTCTAACATGATTATATAGCATACGAATTTCTAAAAGACTTTGTAATAAATTTCATGTACATTATACTTGGATGGTTATAGAGTACCTTAGATTTTTTACTGCATCACTTCTATGGTGCAATGCAAATGATGGGAGACGTAAAGGATAAAGAAGCAGTAGGCCTAGCAGAAGAAGTAGGGGGTTGAAAAAGAAGGCGAATGAGAATTTGGATAAGGAAATATCAGTAAACTTCAGGTGGAAGAAAAGATGTTAAGGAGTGAGATTAACAGAGTAAGAAAAATAGGAATACAATTGTTATATCAGTGAAGGGGGCAAATGGGGTAGTGGTAACAAGTAATAATGTGGTAGAGAGGTGATGGAGTGAGAATCTTGAAGGACAGTTGAATGTTTGATGACAGGGTGGCAGGTAGGGTGTTTAAGTATGGGAGGTATGTAATTTGAGTCAGTCAAGAAAAGTGATTTGCTGAAGTGAGAAGCAGTGAAAGCTTTGTGCGAGATGAAGACTGGTAAGGTGGCAAGAAAGGATGGTACTGCAGTTGAATTTCTTACAAACGGTGGTGACTGTGTTGTTGATTGGTTACTTAGGATTTTCAGTGTGTGTATGGATCTAGGTGTGGTGCCTGAAGACTGGCAGAATGCATGAACAGTACCAATGCAAGGGTAACAAAGGGAAATATTTGAAGTACCTAGGTATAAGATTGCTAGGTTTACCTGGTAAGTGTATGGGAGAGCAGTGACTGAGAGGGTGGAGGCATGTATAAAGCATTAGACTAGGGAGGAACAATGTAGTTTCAGGAGTGGTTGAGGATGTACAGATTAGATGTTGGCTTTAAAGAATATATAAAGGAGGAATAAAAAGGAATTCACACAGCAACAGACCAATGAACTCTCTCATGGCTGTTTGTGATAGTAGATGTCAGAAACTGACAAAATAGTGGAGCAAAAATTAGAAGGCATACAGATAATTCAAACTGTCATTTTGACTATGGAAGCATTAATAATGAGTCTTGCACTTTAAGCAAAGATTTATCAAGACTATCCTTAAACATACTACTTTCATCCACATTACTTGGCAAATTATTCCATATTTTAACAATCCTGTTGAATGAAAAGTACTTTGCCTCATTCAAGGCAAATTATTTGCCATTACTTTGTATCCATTACTATACGTAATATCTAATGAAGTCTTGGGTTACTTGACAGATTGAGGTTTTATCAAAGCCTTTATTCATTTTGAATACTTGTATTACATTAGATCTTAACCGTCTTTTCAAGGCTAAATAGATTCAAGTTGTCTAATCTCATCTCGTAGGATTTGTCTCTCAGTCCAAGAGTCATCTTAGTAGCTCAGTGCTATACTCTCTCCATTCTGTCCAGGGGGACCAAAACTGAACACAATATTCAAGATGTGGATGTACCAATGAAATAAAGCATAAGATGATTAACCTGGACTTATTCTCAAGGTTAAACTTATGAAACCAAGAATTTTGTTTGCTCTTTTCATTGCTTCTGTCTTCCGCTATTTGGTTTTAGGTCACCAGATATTATTACATCTAAGTCTTTTCCCTCATTTACCTTTTGCAGATCAACAGAATTCATACTGCAGCTTGCCTTTTCGATATTAACATTCACTAGCCAGTTAAAGATGATTTCCCTGGACATATTTTCAAGGTTAAACCTATGAAACCAAGAAATTTGTTCACTCTTTTCATTGCTTCTTTGCACAGCCTACTTGGTTTTAGGGCACCAGAAATTATTACACCCATGTCTTTTCCCTCATTTACCTTTTGCAGTTCAATGGAATTCATTCTGTAGTTTGCCATTTCAACATTAACATTCACTTACTACTTTAAAGCCCAGTTCATCATTTTGCCAATGTCAGTTTGAGGCTGTAGTCATTAAATTTCATTTGTAGATTTGTATCCCAGGTTTGCATCATCAGCAAACTTTGATATCTTGCAATGTAGCCCATTATAAATACTATTAATATACATAGATGAGAAAAAGAAACCAATCCCAAGACTGATCCTTGTGGCACTCCACCAATTACGTCAAACCATTCTAAGACTTGACCATTAATCACTGTTCTTTGTTTATGGGAAGTTAACCAACTTCCCATCCAATGAAGTTCACCCACATCAATGCCATGTGACTTAATTTTTGCTAGTAAGCTTTGATGCAGACACTTATCGAAACTTTTTGAAAGTCAAGGTAGATGACATCAGGTGCTTTACTTTCATCATAAATGTCGATCATGGTAAACAACTAAGTCGTGGGCCAATCAGGCCTCCTATTGTCTGTCTTTCTCATGTAGAATAAATCAAGCAGATTTGTCAGACTTGTGCAATTTCATCTAAAACTATGCTGAGAATTGTTCATCAAGGGGTGGTCCTCTAAATGATTTACATTTTCATCTCGAATGATAGTTTCCATATTTTTCTACATAAAGACATTATGCTAATAGGATGACAATATCCGGGCAATGACTTATTACCTTTTTTTAATATTGCCGTTACACTGGCAAATTTGCATTCATATGGACCCTTTTCTATAGCAAGTGACACAATGAAAAGGGCAGTCAAGGGCTTAACTATCTCATTTTTTGCCTCTTTGATTGTTCTAGGATAAAACTTATCAGTACCTGCCGTTTTATCAATTTTCATTCCGTTCACTGCTGAAAGCATGTCTTCAGGTTTTACATCAATTTGTTGAAGAACATTCCTCTCCCTCATCATAGAAACTCGATTTGGGACACTGATTGTGTTTGATCGTAAATACAGATGCAAAAAAGTCATTTAATGTTTTTGGTATGACTTTGTTGTCTTGAACCAAGTCACTGTTTTCCATAATCAATTGACTGTGTAATGACTCTCACTTCAAACAAAATTTTAAAACTCCTTAGGGTCTCTATTGCTATTTTCAGCAATATACACTTCACACTGACATTGACTTAGTTGTATAACTCTCTTACTTTCTTTACATGAATCATCATACCTTACTCTATCAAGCTGGTCATTGGATTCTCTGAGTTTCTTAACAGCTACTTTCTTGGACAAAAGGCACTTTTTTTTCACTGTTCCACCACCTTGGTTTCCTTTTAGAAATAGACCATCTTCTACATATTGGTACATATGCCCCCTCTGCTGCTTTGAGGATTTTTCTGAAGCTTCTCCAAGAGACATTCATGTCATTTTCATTGACTGTACTGTCCCGAGTTGGCCTGTCAAGAGCACTGCAAAGATCATTAAACTCCGCTCATTTAAAATCAGATATCTCTTAGCAACATTCATTCTGTCCAACATTACATGCAGTGTTGAAAGTGACCTCAAAAGAAATTTGTCAGTGAGTACTTGTATCAAACTTTTCTCCAACTTCAACATTATTAACAAGATCCTCATTAGTGATTAAATAACATATTCTCATCGTGAGTAGATTTCTCAGCTAATTGGATTAGAGAACTATCAAGGAAATTTAGGTAGAGCCCATTCCTTGGAGCTATCATGAAAGATTCTCCCCATTTACATACCGGTATCTTAAAATCCTCCTATGATAGAATCTTGCTCCTTACAAATTTCTGCTAACTGATTTTAAAATCTTTCATCCACCTCTGGTGTCTGTGCAGGGGAACTTTATACTAGTCCTACTGTTATTTTTTGGACACCTATAAACAAGCTCTACTGCTATTTCTTTAAGTAGTATATCTTTAATTTTTACAAAAATGAAGTCAACATTCCCAATGTCTACATCAATTTTTTCTACAGGATCTAAATGAACTTTAACAAAGAGCAGGACACTACTGCCTACTTTGTTTCTCCTATCCCTACTCAACAGAGTGTACCCTGGAACTGAGTATTCAGCAAGGAATATGTGTAAGTAATATTTAGAGGAACAGAAGGGTTTGTATGTGCTATTTATGGATATGGAGAAAGCTTATGTTAGAGTTGATAGAGCAGCCTTGTGGAGGATCTTACAAACATATGAGGGAGGAAACCTACAAGAAACTGTGAGAAGCTTTTATCAAGAGTGTGAGGCATGTGCACAAGTAGGTAAAGAGGAGAGTGAGTGATTCAAGGTGAAAGATGATCTGCCGCAAGGGTGTGTGATGTCACAATAGCCATTAAATTTGTTTATGGATGGAGTGGTGAAGGAGATAAATGCAAGGGTCTTGAAGAGAGGGGAAAGTATGAAGTCTGTAGAGGGTAAGATGGCTTGGAATTCAATCAGTCACTGTATGCTACTGGCAGACGACAGATTTGAGTAAGAAACTGCAGAATCTGGTGTCTGAGTTTGAGAAAATGTGTGAGGACAGGAAGCAGGGAGTAAATGTGAATAAAAGCAAGATTATTAGGCTTAGCAGGGAAGGGGTCACTTTAGATCGTGTGAAAGCTTAAATGGAGAAAATATGAAGTGTTTGGGATGGCCTGGAAGCAGACACGGCAGCAAAAGAACCATGGAAGCAGAAGTGAGTTATATGGTGGGTGAGGGAAAGAAGGTTCTGGGACCATTAAGAAATGTGTGGAAAAGAGATTCCATTACCTGGGAGGGCAAAAATTGGTATGTATGAAGGTATAGAAGTCCCAGTGATGGTAAATGGATATGAGGCACAGGCTATAGGAGGATGTGCTGGGGAGGGTGGATGTATGGTGAGAGACTTTTACACTCATATGGCCCAATCTCTTGAACGTTCTCTACTATCAAGCAGCTTTTAACATTCACAATTTCACCACTTGGCTTATTCCAATCAGCCACTACTAAAGAAAAGAACTTCTTTACTTATTTTCTTTAATCAGTTTTCTGCCTACATTTTATGGCCTCTGGTTGCTCAATCCTAATTTCTTTTGAAGAACTATACTGTCAGCATCATAATACTGGTTCAGATAATTTGAAAGTTATGATTAAGTTACCTCTTATTCTTCTTTCTTCCATGTTGGCAAATTCATCCCTCTAAACTCTCACTGCAACTCAGCTCTCTTAACCCCTACTCAGTTCTGTACCTCATATAAGGAATCAATAGGGGCTGCTATGGACTTGATATGAGGGATCAACAAGGGTTGCTCTGGATCTCATATGAGGATTTAATGGTTTCTTCCCTCATCTGAATTCCCAGCTGATGTTTGATTCCACAACTCATGCATATGCATCACTAGCAGCCTACACCACAACTGGAAAAATATCATGCATCTCAGTCACCCACAGATCATCAAAGAGTGCACATTTGTAATTACTTATCTATAATTATGACTTACTTGTACTATACAGGGAGGGTGATTTGCACTCATAGGGATCCATCTCCAGCACATTCTCTGTCATATAACCTCTTAAATTTCTGTATGCTGTCGGCATTAACCATGTCATCAGTCACTTCATTCCTTTCAACCACCAATCTTACACTAAAAGTACATCCTCTTTAGCGATTCTTGCTTAATTCTATGTTATGCCCTCTGGTGGTTCTATCCCTACATCTCTCAAAGAACTGTTGACTGTCCATACAATCAATCTGCTTTAAGAACTTAAAGGAGGGGTGTGATAAGGATAGCCCTCACTTTTGTCTTCGTGACCCATTTGTATAGTATGAGGAGAGACTTACACTCATATGACCCCAATCTCTTGATCTTTCTCTACCATAAAGCACTAACATTCACAGTTTCATTGCTTAGTTTATTTCAACCATCCATCATCCTTACACTGAAATGGTCCTTTTCACATCTCTTCTCAGACCTTCTTCCCCTCACTTCTAATCATAGCCTTATACAAACACTCACACATTTTCCCATCACACTATGTCCCTATTATGACCAGCCCAAAGAAGGAAGATGAACAACAAGGTTGTCTGTGAGCCTGCTGCCTTGTCCACCTTGAACAGTGATATAGCTGGATCAAAACACTATTCACTAAACTATGTTGTTTTGTGAGTATGCAAGCACATCTAAGTGTCAGCTGAGGTTTGAATGAAGATTGAAGTCTCATGTGATGAATCAACCTACCTGGCAGCGTAAAAACATTAAGAAATGATATTGGGTCACCTCAAATCAACTCACTCAATGAAGGTGACACTTGCCAACCCACCAACTCAACATTGAGGGAGTTATGCACTTCATTATATTGCATGTTTGAGGTAAAAATAATGGTGCCATGCCTTTTGTAAAACAATAAAGCCATATATCTACAAGAAACATGCACCAATCTTTAAATAGTTTGCCTCCTTAACTATTCCCCTGATGTGGAACTCTGGTGACAGTTTTTCTTTCTTTTTTCATGTTGGAGGTTACAGCCATGGACACAAGTCCACATCAAGTCTGTGGTCTAATTGCAATGTAAAAAGTTTGATGAAAGGAAAAAGAAGAGACTATACAAATAATAGAAGTAAAAGACATGTCTTAAAAAAAAGCCAGGTCACAGTTATAGGGAAGGACATAAGAGGTAAGAGAGTTCCAAATCTTCGAAGTGTAGGGATAGAAACAATAATCAAAACATCCCACCCTTGAGTTGCCAGCAGCCAAACAGTAATCATATGATGTAGCAGCATGCCGAGTATTGCGTGGTCTAACCACTGGTGAGGGCACACAAGCAGCCAGCTCTTAGGAGCAAAAACCAAAGTAATACCTATAGAAGAGAGTGAACCAACACTGCAATGTTGGGCAAGTGAGTCAAATTTTAAAGTGAGCCTAGGCAAGTTGATAAGTTGGACTACTTTTGACTAAACTTGAGTTAGAACCACTCTAGATGTAAGAGCTGTACACCAGGGCAACTGTTCAGAAGAAAAGAAATTTCAGCAACTATAAAGAACTCCCACTTTCTTAGAACCAAATTTAGCTATTTCTGTAAAGTGGGGTTTCAAAGATAATATGGACGATACAGTAATACCAAGTATGTTCACTGAGTCAAGAGGCAGAATTACAGATCAAAGACATGAGGAAAGTTGTGAGGAAATTTTGACATAGAATTGGACAGAAACTGGGTCTTGGAGGCATTGAACAACCAGATTTCATTTACCCTACTGAGATATCCTGTCCAAGGCTGAGTTTATTGATATAGATGTGTTGATATAAAATGCAAGTTGAATGAGAGAAGGAGCAGAATTGATGGATGCAGATAAATACAAGGCTAAGTTGTCAGAATATGGGTGCATTTGGTTACTTGTAGCAGAAGGAAACTGGTAACTAAAAGGAGAAAAAGTTTAGGTGACAGGACAGAACCTTGAGGGATACTGCTGTTAATGGAGAAAGAAGAGGTTGATCCATCAACAACCACAGAGACAGATTAGCCAGTGAGAAAGCTAGGCATGAGGGAAGCCAAAAGAAAGGAGCTTCGAGATGAGATCCCAATGCCATACCCTGTAAAAAGCTTTGGATATATCAATATACAGGATTCTCAAAGTCTTTCAGACACATTAGTAAGATAGAAAAAAATATCACCAATGGACTGTGACGAACAGAGGACATATTGGTGATCAGATAAAAGACTTTGAGATTTAACATGTCTGAGGATATGGGAGTTTAAGAGGGATTAAAAGACTTTGGAAATGATAGATGTCAAAGCAACAGGATGATAGTTAGAAGGGTTAGAATGGTCATCCTTCTATAGGATGGGACGTATCAATGGATGCTTCCAAGACAAAAAAGATTTAGTTTTTAAACAGAAATAGAACAGACAAGCTAGCGCAGGTGCACATTTGGAGGCACAATCTTTCTGTACACAGGGATGGATGCCATCTGGTCCATATAACCCTTGCTTATGTCCAGCAAGAGAAGAGCTTCCCAGACAGTTCCTAAAGAGATTCTAAGGAGTGGCATAGGATTAGTAAGAGGAGCACCAGGGAGTGAAGGAATGTTAGGGTCATCTAAGGGAGAGTCAGAGAAGCAACAAAAACTAAATGGAGAGACGGGAGATGGGAGAGACAGTTATAGCATCATCAGAACAGTAAAATGCAGGAAAGGTGGAGCAACAGAAGTTGTCAGTGATGCCCTAAGCTAAAGACCAGAAAGATCTATCAGTGGTTAAAGGGAATGATTATTGCACCTCCTTTGAATAAATGAATGCTTTGACCCACAGATAAAGTACTTGCAATGATTACACTCTATCTAACTTTCTATCTATCCATCTACATCTCTGATGCTTGTTCCCATCGGGATCTACCTCAAGCGGGAGCCCATGGCAGTTGAGTCTCCATAACTGGTGAACTCCAGTGCAGTGATTACAGGCAATGATAAATGCAAATGGGAGTCAGATGAAAGAGAATTTTGCCTGATCCCTTGCTTGAATGTCATCAGAACAGATGTGGTTGAATCATGAACTGGAAGAAGAGGTCATCTTGAAGGAAGAGGGGAAAAATAAGGACGATGTTGACTATGATGACCTTCTCACAAGAATCCTAAGGATAATTTCCTGCTAAACAATAACCATATCATGGCCTTTTATCAATCTGTCCTATCTTCGTCACTTTACCTTTGCTTGGCTTGAATTTCATCCACCATCTATCAGACCAACTTTAGTCTGATTAGGTCCCTTTGTAAGTTTTCCAAGTTGATGCAATCCTCCTTGCTTTTCACTTCCCTCTGGCCTTTATATTATCTTCAGACATATCTATGTAGGAGTCCACACCTTCACACAAGTCAACTACATATATCACAGAGAGTAAAGGTCCCAGAAAAGAATCCTTATCACTCTTCTGGTCACCTTGACCCATTTGGAGAGGGCTTTTCTGACATGAATCCTTTGTTCCCTTCCACTGAGATAATCTTTTTTCCAATGGAGGCATTTCTCCCCTGTTCTTGCCTGAAGATTCAGCTCTCCCTTTTTCTTTCCATAATTCTTTCTATATTTCAATTAAGGCCCAGCCTTAGAAGAAAAAAAATTAGCAGTGGATCTAACCTTATGGAAGCCATACTGATTATCAGAGAGAAGACTGTGATATTCAAGATTTCTAAGGATATAGGTGGATGGAATAACTGACTTTGGAAACAGTAGAAGTCAAAGCAACAGGATGACAGAGAGTTTAGAATGGTTGCTCTTTCCTAGGGATGGGATGTACCGATGCATGCTGCCAAAAAGAAGGAAAAATTTTACTTTTTAAACAGAGACAGAACAAATTAGTAAGCACAGGTGCAAGTTCAGAGGCAGACTCTTTCACTAAATGCCTAGAGAGTGAAGTGCTTTACAGACAGTCCAAAAAGAGATCAGATTGAGGGACATACAATTAGTAAGGGGAGTATCAGGGGGATGAAGGAATGTCATAGTTATCCAAAGTGGAATTAATGGAGAAAAAGGAACGAAAGAGAATTGCTATGTCTATGGGAGAGACAGCTATAGTATCATCAGAATGGAAAAGTGAAGGAAAGTTAGACTGACAGAAGTTGCTAGAGATGCCCTTAGCTAAAGACCAGAAGGACCTATCGGTGGAGAAGGAGGAAAAGTTATCACCCTTCCTTTGAATAAAGGAAAAATTTTGCCTCATGGCTAACATGCTTGCAGAGATTACAGGCTGTGATAAAAGCTGAATAGGAGCTAGAGGAAGAAGAGGCTATCCAAGCTTGATATGCCTGATACCTTGCTTGAATGGCCTCAGAACAGGAATAGCTGAACCAAAGATTGGATGAAAAGGTCACCTTGGAAGAAGGGATAAATGCTTCCATTCCTGCAAGAATAACCTCTGCTATGCGTTTAGCGAAGACAGAAGCATTACCACATAAGAGACATTAATTTCCCCAAAGAAAGTAGTAAAATAAGTTACCTAGGTTATTCCAGTCAGCTTTCTTGAGGTGCCAGTATTTATGCTTAGATGAGGCTGCTGGAGGGCGAGGTGCCATTAGCATAGATACCTTTATTAGGGTGTAATCAGATGAGCCAATAAGGGGCGAGATTGTGTATTTACAGTGGGTGGACTAGAGGTGAAAAACAAATTCAGAATATTAGGAGAGTGGTCACAGAGGTCAGGAATATGGGTAAGGTGAGAGGTAATTTGCTTTCAATCACTGAAAATGGAGAACATGAGGGCTTTAATCCCTCTACTATCCATATGGGAGGAATTCAACCATTTCCTATGGCGAATGTTAAAATCCCCAAAGTAGAGGATCTCAGCTTGTGGGTGAGAGGATGTCACAGTCTCAAGGCAGGAGTTTAGATAGTTGTAGAAGGATATAAAATTTGTAGAATTAGGAGAACAATAAGCAAACTGAGGAAATGTGTGGTAGTAGGGAGACAGACTTTGAACCACATAAAATCAAAGTTTGGGGACTCAAGATCCTTGAGGCATGTAACAGGTATGGTGTTGTTGGAATAAGCACATAAGTCATCTTTGAACAGGAATTGTGAGTGGAGATTATAGTTAGATATGAAAAAGGGACTAGTGAGAGCATCATTAGATAACTGTCTCAACAGATGTAATAAGATATTAGGAGAGGTACTAAACAGATGTGTTCAATTAATGTCTTTCATAAATGAAAGATTTTGGGGAATCCTATGAAGTTGCCTTTGATATATCCAAAGCTTTTGACAAAGTGTGGCATCAGGGACTCATCTGTAAGCTCCCCTCTTTTGGCTTCCATTCCTCATTTTGCTACCTCATATCTAGCTTCCTCTCTCGTCAATCTTTCTCTGTGCTGTTGATGGATTAGCCTTTCCCCCTTTCTCCATCAACAGTGGTGTCCCTCAAGGTTCTATCCTACCTCCTTCGTCTTTTCTCCTTTTTATCAATGATTTCCTTTCTTCTACAAATAAGCCAAATGCACTCATGAGCTGACTAATCAATACTGCATTCCTCCACATCCTTCAAGTCTGCTCCTTCTCTTACTCGATCTACATCTTGTCTCAACATGACTTCCTCACTAAACTGAGACTTGGACTAGATATCTCAGTAGGATAGACAAAATCTGGTTAAATCTAATGCCCATCTCTATCAAAAATTCCTCACAACTTTCATTTCTACTTTGACAAATCTTTAATTCCATCTCACCTCTGCTTCGATGTTCTGTTCACTGCGATGCATCCTACACATAACTTCATGGATAATCCATACCTTCCATCCATAAAATATTGTTGGGCCACTACTCCTTCATACATACCCATTTTTGCCCTCCCAGATAACTTTCTCTCTTTCCACAAACTCTTCAGTAATCCCAATATCTTTACCCAAACCCTACAACTCACTTCTACTTCTATGGTTCTGTTCACTCCCAGGTGGTAAAGGATGTGTGGATCAGGTGTTTGCTTAAAGAATATGTGTGAGAATTACTTAAAAAATCAAATTGATTACTATGTGGCATTTGTGGATCTGGAAAAGGCATATGATAGGGTTGATAGAGATGCTTTATGGAAAGTCTTAAGAATGTACAGGGTGGGAGGATTGGATTGGATTACAAAATTTGGGCTCATAAGCCAAGCACTGGAGTGCCTAAAGCTATTCAGCACTCTTAATATAGCTTAGAATATTCTATCTTAGAAATTCATCTTAGAATATTCTATCTTAGAAATTCATTTTAACTCAAACAAATGGCCAATTTCAGTTTTGATAGAACAAGAAGGGAAGAATGGAAAGTATAGGAGAGAAAATAGCCTACATGTGTTCATTTGAGAGCTCAAGCTTGACCTTTGTAGCATGGTTAAACCCACCAAGGAAAGGAAAATTCCCACTGTCATAGTTCATGTCATCACTGCTCCACACAAACCCCACCTATGTGTCAGGGTGGGAAGAAAGCTGCCAGAAGCAGAGTTTTTTTTCAAGGGTGTAAGGCATGTCAGTGAGCAGGAAGAGAGGAGAGTGAAATGTTTCAAGTGAAGGTTGGTCTGTGGCAGGGGTGTGTGATGTCACCATGGTTGTCCAGTTTGTTTACAGATGGAGTGGCTAGGGAGGTAAATGCAAAAGTTTTGGACAGAGGGGCAAGGATGCAGTTTGTGAGGGATGAGAGGGCCTGGGAAACGAGTAAGTTGCTGTTCACTGATGATTCAGTACTGGTGGCATATTTGAGCAAGAAACTGCAGAAGCTGGCAACTGAGCTTGGAAGAGTGTGCAAAAGGAGACAGTTAAGAGTAAATGTGAATAAAATCAAGGTTATATGGTTATATGGTTGTGAAAAATTGATGCCCCAACTATTCCAAGATCGTCAGGGAAGTCAGCACCACAAGTAAAGCATCCTCCTCGAAGGCTCAGAGTGGGGTGCCTAAATGTGTGTGGATGTAACCAAGATGTGAAGACCCTTACTGGAAAAACAATCACTCTTGAAGTAGAACCTTCAGACACAATTGAAAATGTGAAGGAAAATAGTGAAACTGGAGAAAAATGTAGCTTAGACATTGAAGCTTATTGATACAGTGGTTAAATTGATGAGAACTGCTATTGACGTTTGTGTAAATAAATTATACATTTCCTTTTTTCCATAGCCAGAGGTTGAACCATTATGTGACATTCATTTTTTTTTTTTTTTTCATTCATTTCAAGCTAGAAGTTTCAGTTTTCTACATTGTTTCTTACATTTTTCAAATGTATATATATGTATGTGTGTGTGTATATGTGCGTGTGTATGTGTATGTGTGTGTATGTGTATATGTATATATATATGTATATTATCCCTGGGGATAGGGGTGAAAGAATACATCCCACGTATTCCTCGCGTGTCGTAGAAAGCGACTAGAGGGGACGGGAGCGGGGGGCCAGAAATCCTCCCCTCCTTGTATTAACTTTCTAAAATGGGAAACAGAAGAAGGAGTCACGCGGGGAGTGCTCATCCTCCTCGAAGGCTCAGAGTGGGGTGCCTAAATGTGTGTGGATGTAACCAAGATGTGAAAAAAGGAGAGATAGGTAGTATGTTTGAGGAAAGGAACCTGGATGTTTTGGCTCTGAGTGAAACGAAGCTCAAGGGTAAAGGGGAAGAGTGGTTTGGGAATGTCTGGGGAGTAAAGTCAGGGGTTAGTGAGAGGACAAGAGCAAGGGAAGGAGTAGCAATACTCCTGAAACAGGAGTTGTGGGAGTATGTGATAGAGTGTAAGAAAGTAAATTCTCAATTAATATGGGTAAAACTGAAAGTTGATGGAGAGAGGTGGGTGATTATTGGTGCATATGCACCTGGGCATGAGAAGAAAGATCAAGAGAGGCAAGTGTTTTGGGAGCAGCTGAATGAGTGTGTTAGTGGTTTTGATGCACGAGACCGGGTTATAGTGATGGGTGATTTGAATGCAAAGGTGAGTAATGTGGCAGTTGAGGGAATAATTGGTATACATGGGGTGTTCAGTGTTGTAAATGGAAATGGTGAAGAGCTTGTAGATTTATGTGCTGAAAAAGGACTGATGATTGGGAATACCTGGTTTAAAAAGCGAGATATACATAAGTATACTTATGTAAGTAGGAGAGATGGCCAGAGAGCGTTATTGGATTACGTGTTAATTGACAGGCGTGTGAAAGAGAGACTTTTGGATGTTAATGTGCTGAGAGATGCAACTGGAGGGATGTCTGATCATTATCTTGTGGAGGCTAAGGTGAAGATTTGTATGGGTTTTCAGAAAAGAAGAGTGAATGTTGGGGTAAAGAGGGTGGTGAGAGTAAGTGAGCTTGAGAAGGAGACCTGTGTGAGGAAGTACCAGGAGAGACTGAGTACAGAATGGAAAAAGGTGAGAACAATGGAAGCAAGGGGAGTGGGGGAGGAATGGGATGTATTTAGGGAATCTGTGATGGATTGCGCAAAAGATGCTTGTGGCATGAGAAGAGTGGGAGGTGGGTTGATTAGAAAGGGTAGTGAGTGGTGGGATGAAGAAGTAAGAGTATTAGTGAAAGAGAAGAAAGAGGCATTCGGACGATTTTTGCAGGGAAAAAATGCAACTGAGTGGGAGATGTATAAAAGAAAGAGACAGGAGGTCAAGAGAAAGGTGCAAGAGGTGAAAAAAAGGGCAAATGAGAGTTGGGGTGAGAGAGTATCATTAAATTTTAGGGAGAATAAAAAGATGTTCTGGAAGGAGGTAAATAAAGTGCGTAAGACAAGGGAGCAAATGGGAACTTCAGTGAAGGGCGCAAATGGGGAGGTGATAACAAGTAGTGGTGATGTGAGAAGGAGATGGAGTGAGTATTTTGAAGGTTTGTTGAATGTGTTTGATGATAGAGTGGCAGATATAGGGTGTTTTGGTCGAGGTGGTGTGCAAAGTGAGAGGGTTAGGGAAAATGATTTGCTAAACAGAGAAGAGGTAGTGAAAGCTTTGCGGAAGATGAAAGCCGGCAAGGCAGCAGGTTTGGATGGTATTGCAGTGGAACTTATTAAAAAAGGGGGTGACTGTATTGTTGACTAGTTGGTAAGGTTATTTAATATATGTATGACTCATGGTGAGGTGCCTGAGGATTGGCGGAATGCGTGCATAGTGCCATTGTACAAAGGCAAAGGGGATAAGAGTGAGTGCTCAAATTACAGAGGTATAAGTTTGTTGAGTATTCCTGGTAAATCATATGGGAGGGTATTGATTGAGAGGGTGAAGGCATGTACAGAGCATCAGATTGGGGAAGAGCAGTGTGGTTTCAGAAGTGGTAGAGGATGTGTGGATCAGGTGTTTGCTTTGAAGAATGTATGTGAGAAATACTTAGAAAAGCAAATGGATTTGTATGTAGCATTTATGGATCTGGAGAAGGCATATGATAGAGTTGATAGAGATGCTGTGTGGAAGGTATTAAGAATATATGGTGTGGGAGGCAAGTTGTTAGAAGCAGTGAAAAGTTTTTATCGAGGATGTAAGGCATGTGTACGTGTAGGAAGAGAGGAAAGTGATTGGTTCTCAGTGAATGTAGGTTTGCGGCAGGGGTGTGTGATGTCTCCATGGTTGTTTAATTTGTTTATGGATGGGGTTGTTAGGGAGGTAAATGCAAGAGTTTTGGAAAGAGGGGCAAGTATGAAGTCTGTTGGGGATGAGAGAGCTTGGGAAGTGAGTCAGTTGTTGTTCGCTGATGATACAGCGCTGGTGGCTGATTCATGTGAGAAACTGCAGAAGCTGGTGACTGAGTTTGGTAAAGTGTGTGGAAGAAGAAAGTTAAGAGTAAATGTGAATAAGAGCAAGGTTATTAGGTACAGTAGGGTTGAGGGTCAAGTCAATTGGGAGGTGAGTTTGAATGGAGAAAAACTGGAGGAAGTGAAGTGTTTTAGATATCTGGGAGTGGATCTGGCAGCGGATGGAACCATGGAAGCGGAAGTGGATCATAGGGTGGGGGAGGGGGCGAAAATTCTGGGGGCCTTGAAGAATGTGTGGAAGTCGAGAACATTATCTTGGAAAGCAAAAATTGGGTATGTTTGAAGGAATAGTGGTTCCAACAATGCTGTATGGTTGCGAGGCGTGGGCTATGGATAGAGTTGTGCGCAGGAGGATGGATGTGCTGGAAATGAGATGTTTGAGGACAATGTGTGGTGTGAGGTGGTTTGATCGAGTGAGTAATGTAAGGGTAAGAGAGATGTGTGGAAATAAAAAGAGCGTGGTTGAGAGAGCAGAAGAGGGTGTTTTGAAGTGGTTTGGGCACATGGAGAGGATGAGTGAGGAAAGATTGACCAAGAGGATATATGTGTCGGAGGTGGAGGGAGCAAGGAGAAGAGGGAGACCAAAGTGGAGGTGGAAAGATGGAGTGAAAAAGATTTTGTGTGATCGGGGCCTGAACATGCAGGAGGGTGAAACGAGGGCAAGGAATAGAGTGAATTGGAGCGATGTGGTATACCGGGGTTGACGTGCTGTCTGTGGATTGAATCAAGGCATGTGAAGCGTCTGGGGTAAACCATGGAAAGCTGTGTAGGTATGTATATTTGCGTGTGTGGACGTATGTATATACATGTGTATGGGGGGGGGTTGGGCCATTTCTTTCGTCTGTTTCCTTGCGCTACCTCGCAAACGCGGGAGACAGCGACAAAGTATTAAAAAAAAAAAAAAAAAAATGGTTTAGGAGAGTTAAAGGACAAGTTAGTTGGGATGTCTGAATGGAAAAAAAATTGGAGCAAGTGAAGTGTTTTAGATATCTGGGATTGAACATGACAGCAAATGGAAACATGGAATCAGAAGTAAGTCATAGGGTGGGGGAGGGGGAGAAGGTTCTGGGAGCATGGACGAATATATAGAAAGAAAGTTATCGGGAGGGCTGGTGATTCAGTCACCAGCTTCTGCAGTTTCTCATCCGAATCAGCTACCAGTGCTGTATCATCAGCGAACAACAACTGACTAACTTCCCAAGCCCTCTCATCCACAACAGACTGCATACTTGCCCCTCTCTCCAAAACTCTTACATTCACCTCCCTAACAACCCTATCCATAAACAAATTAAACAACCATGGCGACATCATACACCCCTGCCGCAAACCGACATTCAATGGGAACCAATCACTTTCCTCTCTTTCTACTTGTACACATGCCTTACATCCTCAATAAAACTTTTCACTGCTTCTAACAACATACCTTCCACACCATATACTCTTAATACCTTCCACAAAGCATCTCTATCAACTCAGATCCATAAATGCTACATACAAATCCACCTGTATTCTAAGTATTTCTCACATACATTCTTCATAGCAAACACCTGATCCACACACCCTCTACCACTTCTAAAACCATACTGCTCTTCCCCAAACTGATGCTCTGTACATGCCGTGACCCTCTTATTCAATACCCTCCCATATAATTTCCCAGGAATACTCAACAAACTAATACCTCTGTAATCTGAACACTCACCTTCATCCCCTTTGTTGTTGTACAATGGCACCGTGCATGCATTCCTCCAATCCTCAGGCACTTCACCCTGAATCATACATACACTGAGTATTTTCACCAACCAGTCAACAACACAGTCACCCCCTTTTCTAATAAATTCCACTGCAATACCATCCAAACCCACCACCTTGCCGGCTTTCATCTTCCGCAAAACTTTCACTACCTCTTCTCTGTTTACCAAAACATTCGCCCTGACCCTCTCACTTCGTACTCCACCTCGAACTTAACACCCTATAACTGCCACTCTATCATGAAACATATTCAAAAAACCTTCAAAATACTCACTCCATCTCCTTCTCACTTCACCACTACTTGTCATTACCTCCCCATTAGCCCCCTTCACCGATGTTCCCATTTGTTCTCTTGTCTTATACACTTTATTTACCTCTTTCCAAAACATCTTTCATTCTCCCCAACTCTCATTTGCCCTCTTTTTCACCAAATGGCGTCCTAGCTACGTCTCTTCGTTGTATATCAACTGACATATTTCTCTCTTGCATCTCCCCTGATGTGATTATTACATGAAAGTGCACTTGGGAACTTATCGTGTTTCATTTTCCCCGTGGACTCATAGGAACACATACCCATGTATACTTCACAATCCCAATCTTTCCTTTCACCCACACTATCCTTGATCCATTCCACCCATACTCAGTAGCACCCTTCTACAATCTTGGTGATAGTAGAATTGCACATGCTTCTTTCCTTCTCTGATAATTTTCACTCAATCCCATCCATACCATCTCCTTCCTTGCCCTCCCATAACTTGCATTCATCATTTCCATTTTCACTCCATACACTCTGCCCAAGGATAGGGGTTTCCCCAGTCCCTAGCACATCGAAGCTAAAACTTTTAAACCTCTCCATAAGCCCCTCCTTTTACTCTCACAAGCCATCCTATTCATATTCAAAGCCATCACCCTCAATTGCTCGTCTCTTTTAATACTCTGCATAACTGGTAGACTCCAGTGCCACTTCTTGGCTTTTTGTGGCTTACCCTTGACAGGTCACTAGCAAAGGGCAACTCCAGCATAGTGTTTCTAGAGGCAGTGTGGCTCTAAGATTGTCAAAAAACTAAAGAGTCATATAAGGTACTTTAGCGAATCTATTTGCACATATTCTTTACTTTTACATATATTTCTTTCTTATTATAAATGAGAAACAGAAAATGTGACTGAATTATACCCTCTAACACCCCAACTGGGGGTATCTACATATATATATCTCATTTATGTTAGCTCCTTTGTTTGTACACATCCTTCACTTTTAGATGCATTTCTTTCATTCTATTTCAGGAAACATAACATTTAAAAAAGCACATCCTCCCCATGAGGAATCTGTGGATATACATCACAGAGCTATGCCATGGCAACATAAGGTATGTCAGCGCATTTTTTTTGCACATATCCCTTACTTTTACTACACAATTACTTATTTCATTTCATAATGAGAGGTGTAAAGATCTTGCTTTTTTTGCTCAAACCATGACCAATTTTTTGCAAGTCATTTGGCATGTAAGGCTTACAGTGAAGCAAATGAAATTCAAGACTCACAAAACAATATTCCTGCAAATTTTTCAAAGCAAAACCAACTGATAATATCCACATCATCCATCTACAAGCGACTGCATGCAGAGACAATTTCCAGTTAAACACTCTTGAAAAAAGTCAACAATTGCATCTAAAATCTAGCAAATGGTATGTCAATGCCAATACTAAATTGAAGCGATTACATTACCTTTCCAATTGATCAAATATCTATGCTAAAAGGAGTTGCATTAAGTATTTCGTATTCACTGTACAAACTCAAAATGTTTTCATTATTCCCATTTCTTTTACTAATACCTAAAATTTTACAAAACCTATTGTATCCTTTGCTAATTCTCACATTACTAGGCAGATGTTCTATTACAGAATAGTATTATAAATTTTGTGGCTTTCTTTACTGAAAGACCAGCACTCATCATCACCCAGGTTTTTTCTTTTTCCCTTCTTATTATATGTTGGTGCACATCTCCATGGAAGTTTACTTTACTTCTATATATTTTCATTCACACCCAGATCAATACTTAGATATATGTATAATATATTATGCAATCTCAGTATAATATATTATGCAATCTTAGAATAATCCGTTCAAGATAAAGTTAATCTTCGCTACTTACCTCTATAGAGGATGGTGATGTAACAAGACTGGAAGAGCCAAGAACTTCAATGGATTCTGGGGAACTAATGGGACTTGTTACTCTCTCAGGTACAAAGTCAACAGTCAGCTTTTTTCCTGCTACTGAAGGTAAACTACCTGGCATGTCTCCATCAGGTGAGCTACTGTCTGAGGTGAGCACCACTATACTGTCTGGTGTGTTGACTTCCGAGTTAGAATATGACACTTTAGTTCTCTTATCACAAACTTCTACTTTATAACTCAAATCTATACTATTTCTTCTACACTCTTGGCAACTTTGTTGTTCCGAGCTTTGACTCTCTTTCTTCTCATTAAGATTATCTTGATTTTCTTGGTCTCCATAGAAGACATCTTCAGATATAGCTGATGGAACATCCAAATCAACAGACTTCCCTGAAAGTGAGCCTTGGCTCTCCTGTTGCACAAATCCTCCACTATCACTGTCAACACTGCCAACAACAAGACGACTTTTAGCAAAACCCTCCACATCGATGGCATCATCTGCTAAAATGTCTTCACGAGCTTCTAGTTCAGCTGAGGTTGTGCCAAGTTCTCCTGAAAAGTGTTTCAAATATTTAAAGAGCTGCAAAACTGTAATCTCAATTCATGCACCTTCCCATAGCAAACTTTAATTCTAATTCTCTTATAAATATCTAGTTAGTAATTCCTATTTACTAAAATACAAAAAGTTTGCCTTTTCTCAAAAAGTTATTAGTTTTTTACATAATAGATTAAGTGAAAGCATAATAAAAAAGATAAGGTACTATTGGAAAAGATATGCTATTAATCATGTGACAAATACGAATGTTTGTGAAAACAGCTTACAATATTTGTGAAAACAGCTTATAATAATCTTATTCATTTATTATGCTTCTTATTTCTACATCATAAATTAAGTGAAAGCATAATAAAAGAAATAAGGTACTATTGGAAAAGATATGCTATCAATCATCATGTGACAAATAAGAATGTTTGTGAAAAGTTTATAATAATTTCTTGTCTACAGGTACACCACCGAATTTCCAGCTACTGATGGTTCGGCACCTCCATTAGTCTGGACAATATTATGTGAGGGAACATGAAATTACTGTGGCCCCCAGACTAGTTTACTGGGTTGCCACAGATGGCGTTGTGTGTAGGGCGCGCTTATTTACATTTTTTACACTGTACTTGTTAGTGTCGATACCGCAATTGTGTGAGATTCTTAGCTTATTTTGGATAATTTAACCCTAGCTATGGCTTCTAAGACATATGAGAGTGTCAGTCGTGGTGTCAAATGTAAACACCAGTCCATATCGATTCAAAATAATGTAGAACTGTTGAAAAAATGGACCGTGGTGTTTTGGTGCGTAAGCTGTGTGACCTCTACAACATTCGTTCATCAACTGTTTATGATATAAAGAAGCAAAGGGAGAAAATATTGAAATGATATGCAGACAGCAATTCCAAGAAGAAAATGACGATTAGAAAAATTATGAAAGATGGTAAGAGTACTGAGCACAATCAAGTGATGAATGAATGGTTTTGACAGCATCGGAGTGATGGAGTAGACTTGTCAGGTAGCATGATCATGGACCAGGGTAAGTTGCTCCATAAAGAACTTAAATTACAACATGAGTGTCACGTGACTATAGTGAAGGATGGCTTCAAAGATTCAAGAAGCGTCATGGAATTTCCATGAATAAAGTGTGCGGAGAAAATTGGTTTGCAAACCACAAAGGAGCTGCCGAGTATGTGGACAAATTTGAGAAAGTTGTAGCTGACGAGCACCTCAGTCCTGAGCAGGTGTATAATGCAGACGAAACTGCATTATTCTGGTAATGCACACCTAAGAAAACACTAACAACAGAAGATGAAAAAGACACAGGATTAAAAAATCTAAGGACAGACTTACCATCTTAGGTGCTCAAACATTTAATATTTGTTTGATTTAAATTTCTAACAGTCCATGGTATACTTTAGACACATGGGAGAAGTATAATTAGTGGGTTGGAGGTGCGTTAATGAATTATTATTATTATTACGTGAACACGGTTGGTCTGATAAAATGGTTAATCCAGCAAGGCTTTGAAACCAAGAGTGCCGGAAAATCAGTGGTATACCTGTATTACGCTTCTTATTACTACCTATCTATCTATAATAAGAAAAATTGAGTACTGAAAGTGTCACTGACCATGTATAAAGAGAAATTACAAAAGACCTAATCAATTATTATAAGTTACTAGTCATTTATGTATCTATAATTACCCCAGGAGAAATTTCTAAGAAAAGAGTTCTAACGTTACCAAGGATCTCTTTCCATAGGCTCCACCATGTGCTAATTACAGTAGCAGGGAAATGTAAACTCCTTTGGAGTGAGATATTGTCTAATAAGACTGTACAGACCCTTGCATCCTTGTATTATATATGAGGTGTGACAACATGAACAGCTACCCACATTACCAAAGCACTTCATAATTATCAACTACCCAAATTAACTTCAGTCATTAAGTGACATCTGAGTCTCCATCCACTTTTTAATCCTAACAAAATAGTTCCAAAACACAAGATCAACGACAATTTCCCTTTAGCTGTGAAAAATTTACAGGGAACATTTATAGATTTGAAAAACACAAATGAGAGTGTAATTCAAAATATGTTGGTTTTGAAAGCTGAAAAACTTTCCTCTTTGAGGCAGAGTTTCACTGGCACAGTATACATTTCTTAGATACACAGCAGTTAGGACCCTGTCCAGCCTCATATTCATTGAAGAAGTAGCATACACTCATCCTATGCAAATATTTCAGCAGTATTTCCAGCCACTGTTCATCTTATCCAGGTCTGCCTTCAGCCAGTCAGCAGCCACCATCCAGCTGAAATCACCAAACCACCTCATACCAACCACTCACAGCTCACACATTTCACAGAGCATTAGTGTCAACCTAAAGTGGTTACAGAAGATAATAATTAAAAAAAAAAAGTGGGGACAAAGCAGCAAATGTGATAAAATCAATAAAAATTGCTTGCATGACACAGCCTCAGATTCAAAACGTTTATCTACATTCTCTAAGTTGGTGGAGATCACCAGTGGATTGCCCTATGGTTGTCTTTTGGAACTGTTACTATTCTTGACCTATGCAAAAGACTTGTTTGAAAATATGGACTCCAACCTGAAAATGTTTGAAGATTACACAAATGTCGATAGGGCAGTGAAAAGTGAGGAAGATTGCATCAGCTTACAAGGGGACCTAAACAAAATTCCAAAGTAGGATTTATATAAGGCTGATGAAATTCAAATAAAAAAAATGTAAAGTAATGAAGATGGGGCTAGAGGCCTTAATATGATCACCACCTACCAGGAAATAAGCTTCAGGATTCTGTGTATAATAATAACTTGCGAGTCAACATCATCCCTAACCTCTCAACAGAGTCCTATGTTAGGAAAAAAGTACAGGAGACAAACTGTTTTCTAGCAAATATCAGAGTAGTTTTCAGGTTTACGTTTAAGGATTTATCAAGGAGGCTATTCATATCCTACATAAGATCAAAACTAAAATATGCTTCTAAAAGAGGGTAACAACTATGGCACCAGAATCAAGACTTCTAAGTTACAGAGTGAGGCTAAAGGCTTTAGATTTGCTCCTCTACGTAGAGGAAAGAGTTGAGGGTGACCATATCATAACCTTAAATCTTATAAAACAAAACTGATGACATAGACAGTGCACAGTTCTTCAAGAGACACAAGGATGGAGCAAAATGAGGACATAACATGAAATTAAGGAAGAAATATCAAAAAAGATGAACAAAAGTAAATTCATAGCATAAGAGTGGTGGTTAAATGGAATACAATGACTGAGGACATGGTCAATGCAGAAAGGATACATAAATTTTAGTAGTCTTACGAAAGTAGAGAAATTTCAAGAGGCCCCATAAGCGTAAAAACTCCCTCCCTATACAGAACAAAAAAGTAATTAGAAATAAGTAACTATAATGTAAAAATAAAATGTACTTCATAATCTGTATCTCATAAATGCACGGGTGATGGCCCAGCTAAACTTTTATGAAATGTTTTTTTGTAGGTTTGTTAAATGTGTTTGATTACAGATTGGCAGATATAGGGTGTTTTGCTCAGATTGGAGTGCAAAGTGAGAGGGTCAGGGAGAATGGTTTGGTTAAGAAAGAGGAGGTAGTGAAAGCTTTGTGGAAGATGAAAGCCGGCAAGGTGGAGGGTTTGGATGGTATTGCAGTAGAACTATTACATAAGGGGGTGACTGTGTTACTGATTGGTTGGTAAGGACATTCAATGTATGTATGGATCATGATCAAGTGCCTGAGGATTGTTGGAATGCACACAGTGCCACTGTACAGAGGCAAAGGGGATAAAGGTGAGTGTTCAAACTACAGAGGCATAAGTTTGTTGATATTCCTGGGAAACTGTATGGGAGGGTAATGACTGAGAGAATAAAGACATGTACAGAGCATCACATTGGGGAAAAGCAGTTTGGTTTTAAAAGCAGTAGAGGATGTGTGGATCAGGTGTTTGCTTTGAAAAATGCATGAGAAATACTTAAAAAACAGATGGATTTGTATGTAGCATTTAAGGATATGGAGAAGGCATATGATAGGGTTGATAGAGGTGCTTTGTGAAAGGTCTTAAGAGTATATGGTGTGGGAGGTAAGTTGCTAAAAGCAGTGAAGAGTTTTTTATCATGGATGTAAAGCATGTGTACGAGTAGGAAGAGAGGAAAGTGATTGGTTCCCAGTGAATGTCAGTCAGTGTTAGGGGTATGTGATGTCCCCATGGTTGTTTAATTTCTTTATGGATAGGGTGGTTAGGGAGGTAAATGCAAGAGTTTTGGAGAGAGGGGAGAGTATGCAGTCTGTTTGGGGAAAGAGGGCCTGGGAAGTGAGTCAGTTGTTGTTCGCCAATGATACAGTTCTAGTAGCTGATTTGAGTAAGAAACTGCAGAAGTTGGTGACTGAGTTTGGAAAAGTATGCGAAATGAGGAAGTTGAGAGTAAATGTGAATAAGAGCAAGGTTATTAGCTTTGGTAGGGCTGAGGGATAAGACAAATTGGGATGTAAGTCTGATTGGAGAAAGATTGGAGGAAGTGAAGCGTTTTAGATATCTGGGAGCAGACTTAGCAGTGAATGGAACTATGGAAGTGGAAATGAGTCACAGAGTGGGGGAGGAGGTGAAGGTTCTGGAAGCATTGAAGAATGTGTGGAAGGAGAGAACATTATCTCGGAGAGCAAAGATAGGTATGTTTGAAGGAATAATAGTTCCAACAACGTTATATGGTTGCGAGGCGTGGGCTATAGATAGGGTTGTGCGGAGGAGGGTGGATGTGTTGAAAATGAAATGTTTAGGAACAATATGCGGTGTGAGGTGGTTTGATAGAGTAAGTAATAAAAGGGTAAGAGAGATGTGTGGTAATAAAAAGAGTATGGTTGAGAGAGCAAAAGAGCGTGTGTTGAGATGCTACATCCAAATCCATTTGTTTTTCTAAATATTTCTCACATAAATTCTTCAAAGCAAACACCTGATCCACACATCCTCAACCACTTCTGAAACCACACTGCTCTTCCTCAATCTGATGCTCTGTACATGCCTTCACCCTTTCAATCAATACCCTCTCATATAATTTCCCAGGAATACCCAACAAACTTATATCTCTGCAGTATTGAACACTCACCTTTATCCCCTTTGCCTTTGTACAATGGCACTATGCATGCATTCCACCAATCCTCAGGCACTTCAACATGGACCATACATACACTGAATATCCTTACCAACCAATCAACAACACAGTCACCCCTATTTTAATAAATTCTACTGCAATACCATCCAAACCCGCTCCCTTGATGGATTTCACCTTCCAAAAAGATTTCACTACTTCTTCTCTCTTAATCAAATCATTCTCCCTGACCCTCTTAATTCGCACACCACCTCAACCAAAACACCCTATATCTGCCACTCTATCATCAAACACATTTAACATATCTTCAAAATACTCAATCCATCTCCTTCTTACTCCATCACTATCTGTTATCACTTTCCCACTTGCTCCCTTCATTGATGTTCTCATTTGTTCTCTTGTCTTACACGCATTCTTTACCTCCTTCCAAAACATCTTTTTATCCTCCCAAAAATTTAATGATACTTGCTTATCCCAACTCTAATTTGCCCTCTTTTTCAACTCTTGAACCTTTCCCTTGACCTCTTGCTGCTTTCTTTTATACATCTCCCACTCATTTGCACAACTTCCCTGCAAACATCATCCAAATGCCTCTCTTTTCTCTTTCACTAACAATCTTAATTCTTCAACCCACCACTCACTACCCTTTCTAATCTAATCTGCCCACCTCCCACCTTTCTCATACCACATGCATCTTTTGCAAAAGCCATTGCTGCTTCCCTAAATATATCCCATTCCTCAACCACTCCCCTCATGTCATTTGCTCTCACCTTTTGCCATTCTACACTCAATCTCTCCTGGAACTTCCTTACACAAGTCTCCTTTCCAAGGTCACTTACTCTCATCATTCTCTTCTCCCCAACATTCTCGCATCTTTTCTGAAAGCCTCTACAAATCTTCACCTTCGCCTCCACAAGATAGTAATCAGACATAATCTCAGCACATTAACATCCAAGAGTCTCTCTTTTAGATGCCTATCAATTAACACGTAGTCTAATAATGCCTTCTGACTATCTCTCCTACTCACATACATATACTTATCTCTCTATTTAAACCAGGCATTCCCAATCACCAGTATTTTTTCAGCAAACATATCCACAAGCTCTTCGCCATTTCCATTTATAGCACTGAACACCCCATGTACACCAATTATACCCTCAAATGCCCATTACTTCACCTTCACATTTAAATCACTCATCACTGTAACCCAGTCTCATGCATCAAAGCTGCTTATACACTCACCCAACTGCGCCCAAAACACCAGCCTTTCATGATCTTTCTGTCTCCAACCACTTTCAGATTTACCCACACCAATCTAGAATTCACTTTCTTACACTCCATCACATACTCCCACAACTCCTGCTTCAGGAGTATTGCTATCCCTTTCTTAGCTCTTGTCCTCTCACCAACCCCTACTTTACTCCCAAGACTTTCCCAAACCACTCTTTTCCTTTACCCTTGAGCTTCATTTCACTCAGAGCCAGAACATCCAGGTTTTTCCTCAAACATAATACCTATCTCTCTTTTCTTCTAATCTTGGTTACATCCACACACATTCAGACATCCCAATCTGAGGGTGGATGGATTGAGAATGAAATGTTTCAGGACAATATGTGGTGTGAGGTGGTTTGATTGAGTGAGTAATGAAAGCATAAGAGAGAGATGTGGTAATAAAAAGAGTGTGGTTGAGACAGCTACAAATGGTGTGCTGACATAGTTTCGGGATGTGCAGGAAATGAGTGAGGAAATGCTGACAAAATGGATATATGGGTCAGAAGTGGAGGGGACAAGGAGAATCAGGAGAATGGAAGGATGGAGTAAAAAGGATTCTAAGCAATCAGGCCTGAACATACAAGAAGGTGAAAGGCATGCAGACGACAGAATGAATTGGAACGATTTGGTATGGTGAGTTCAAAGTGCTGTCATTGGACTGAACCAGGGCATGTGAATTGTCCGGGGTAATCCATGGAAAGTTCTGTAGGGCCTGGTTGTGGATAGGGAGCTGTGGTTTTGGTGCATTATACATGACAGCTTGGAAATCGATGAGAATAGATGGGGCCCTTCTTCGTTTGTTCCCAGTGCTACCTTACTAACATAGAAAATGGCTGTCAGGCATAGAAAAAACATAGCTAAGGAGATGGCCTTGATTAAGGCTTCAGATGCTGGTGCTGTCTCAGCTAACACAGAAAAAACATAGAAAAAAAGATGGGTGGAGTGGATGGGATTGCAGTTGCATTTCTCTATATAGGGTATGTAGATGGGAGTGCTTGGGAAATACAGACTACAGAGGCCCACTGGTCTATGTCTACATTATCTGTTTTGAACTTAAGTCTAACCTATTTCCAACTGTAAGATGATGAGTCAAGAACAGAACAGTAGGAAGGCTCTCTCCCCATCCTCCACACCTTCCAGCAACAACAGCAAGCAGGAAATAGAAATGTAGAATTACTATGCATTTGTTAAGTGAGCCTGAATGGAATATAAAAAGATGAAATAAAAAGGAAATCCTATCATAAAATCTTGCAACTTTCACCCTCAGCTGTATTACAATATATTCTTAGGATCTACAATGAAAATAAGGAATCAATGTATATCTATAACTTTCTTTCCTTGTGTTCATTCAGTAGATATTTGAACTTAGGAAAAGTCTGCCTAACTAGTTTTTGAAGATATAAAGTCTTTGCATTACTAAGGGTTAGTGGTAACGTATTTCAGTTTTCAACAAGTCTATTTACAAGGAACGTTTTCTCATATCAGAGTTACATCTTATAGCTTTAAGTGTTATTTCATTTGTTGTAATAATTGTACTTCCTTGCATTTCAAAAAGATCATTTTTCTTTTTATGATAGAGGCTCTACACCAAAGCTGGGCCTTAAGTGAAATATGAAGAGGTTCATGAAAGGGAAAAGGGAGAAACAAGGGAAAGTATTACAAATTTTGGAGGAAATAAAAAAAAATTGCCTTCAAAAAGTGCCAAGTCATAGCTATTGAGAGACACATGATAGGGTAGAATGTTCCAAAGCTCTGAGGTGTAGGGAAACAATTTTCAAAATGGCCCATCTCTGAGATGACAATGGCCACACAGTAATCATGTGATGAAGCAGTTTGCCGAGTATTGTGAGATCTAGCTAACTGTGGGGGCAAACAAGCAGTCAGCTCTGAGAAGCAAAAGCCAAAGAAATACCAATAGAAGAGGGAAAGTGAAACAATACTGAGGCATAGGGCAAGTGTGTCAAGTTTTGAGGTTAGCCTGGGAGAGTTAAAAAGTTGTTCTGCTTTCAACTTAATTCTTTCAAGAAAGAATGCAGAGTTAGAGCCATCCCTCGATGAGGGAGCTGCACTCCATATGAGGATGGATCAATCCTTTGTAGAAACAGCTACAGTTCCAAAGAAAAGAAATTTCAACATTTAAATAGGATTCCTAGCTTCATAGAGGCAGACTTAGCAATTTCCATAATGTGAGGCTTCCAAGATAGTGTGGATGTCATAGTTCTATCTATCTATATCTCTAATGCCTGTTCTATTCTGAAACTCCCTTAATGGGGTGGTCATGGCGACAGTCTCCATAACTTATGAACTCCAGAACTGCTTCTTAGTCTTTAGTGCCTCACCCTTAACAGACCACTGCCAGACAGCAAGTCTAGTGCAGTGTTTGTAGAGGCTCCTACCTACTGTTCCAACACACTACCTAAAGCTCCTACCTAGTGTTCCTACCTACTACTTCTACCCAATGTACCTATCTAATGCTCCTACCTACTAATTCTATATATTGCTCCTACCATTTTGCTAAAAGGCAGGGCTAGAACATAGCGCTCATGAAAAGAAAATGTAGAGTTACAAAGAATGAGCTGTGTGAGTTGTGTTGTCAAGTATGACAAGGAGAGATTGTATGTTTGTAGAGAGAATGCCAGTAGTCCACATGTAGGTAAGGCAGAAAGAAAAGACAGCTACCTGGGCCAGAGGAGTGCAACTGCAATGCTGGCTCAATACACAGCTGTCACAAACTCTCCTGATACCTAAGAGGGTAGTACTGGTAATATACCTCCCTGATAGTTGGCTGTCTACCAACTACTAAGTACGTTTATTGAGTCAAAGGAGGGATGAAAGTTGTGAGGAATTTTCAGTAGGGATGGGCAGAAGCTGAGTCATGAGGCATTAACATTTTCAAAACTTAGATTACAGCATAATCTACACTTCTTAAGAGAAAAGGTATCTAATCTTAGGCACCTTCCATACATCAAAAAAATTTCTCAGAGCTGGGGTCACTTTTGCATTAGGAAGAAGTTGTATGTATGAACATTAGCTGGGAGAATTAGGCAGTAGTAGTAGGAAGGAACATTACATAAGAGCCTCTGAAAACACAGAGCTAAAGTTGCCCTCTGCCAGCGCCTTGTTAAAGAAGAGGCACTAAAGGCTAAGAAGCAGCACTGGAGTTCACCAATTATAGAGACTCTTGTTGTGGCCATCCCCTCATGGGAGTTCCTGAAGGGAATGGGCATCACAGATGCAAATAGATATATAGATAGTAGGGGTCATTTTGTCACCCATCACTGTCCTTGTTCCAGTTTTTGCTCATCTTTCTTGTAGTTTTGGGACCAAACTAATGTTTAGTATACTTCAGAGAGTTATTAATAACAAATTCTAGATCCTTCTCTTCATTCCCTTTAGTTAGCAGATTTCCAAATATATGATAGTTTTGTTTTGTATCTTTCATCTCCAAAGTGCATAATCTTAAATTCGTCTATTCTACTATTCATTTGCCTTTTGTCTGACCACTTGGTTGTTTTGTTTAGATCTCTTTGAATTGTTTCACAGTCTCTACTATCTCCTAGTTTTGTATCATGCACAAATTCGGAGATCATAGATATGAGACCCAATTCATGATCTTTAATAAGCATTACAAAAAGAATGGGGCCAAGGTTCCGAATGGTACAGCACACCACTCAATACATTCAAAAAGTATGAGGCTTATACACTTAAAACTATGCACTGCTTTCTGCCAAGTATCTAATCCATGAACACGTCATTCCTATCCAGCTGCTTTTAATTCACAGATCAGTCTCTTGTGTAGTACTATATCAAAGGCCTTCTGAAAGTCAAGGTATATTAGAGAATGTCTGACATGGTTCCTCTTGTGCAATGGTTCCCAACCTTTTTCAAGAAACAATGAAGCTGATACACCCCTATAAAAATTCAGATAAACTTTTACATCAAGAATACTTACAGTCAAAAATCTCTCTCTCTCTCTCTCTCTCTCTCTCTCTCTCTCTCTCTCTCTCTCTCTCTCAAATCATTTGTGGCAACATCTCTAAGTCAATAAAATGGCAACCACAAAACAACAACAATGAATGAATCACACTGCACGAGAGAGCTTTCTACTTCACTTACAGTTATTGATTTGTCATGGAAGTGCACCTCACTTTTGAGGCAACATTCCACAACTAACATACATGATAATGTTTGTTTCAAACTCTGAAAAAGTGGCAACAGGGTGTCACTTAATCATCTGAAATGGAAACACGGACCTCAGTACAGAATTAGACTGTCAGCTCATGCTATTGATGGCTGAATATGAAGTTCCAAGAAATTACCAGCCCTGAACCAATAGCTCTTCTCAAAGGCAAGAATCTTCATTAATTTCTTCATTCATAATTACCCCAGGACCAGTTTCTATAAAACAATTCTAGTGTTACCTTGAACCTTTCATAAGTTCCTGCAGCTCAAGGCTGTTCTACTTCCAGCAGCAGGGAAATGAAGACTCTATGGAATAAGTTCTTTGGCATAACTGCACTACCAATGATGCAGCCTCATCAAAGGTGACCTTTCACTATGGTGTAAGCTAGAGCAGGAAGAGTCCAATAACACCATAATCTCCTTTTGATCAAATTACTAATGCACTCCCATTATAACCAAACTGTAAAATTTCAATACTTCTTATACATTCAAATACTTTTTTTAATTCATATTTGTTCGCAATTTCGTCTGTTAGCAAGGTAGCACTAGGAACAGACAAAGAAAGGCTCCATTCATTCACATCCATTTTCTAGCTGTCAAGTGAAATATATCATATTCACAGCCCCTATCCACAACCAGGCCCCACAAACCTTTCCATGGTTTCCTCCAGCTCTTCACATATTTCAAATAATTATTTTTTTTTTTTTTTGTAGCTGTCTCCCGCGTTTGCGAGGTAGCGCAAGGAAACAGACGAAAGAAATGGACCAACCCACCCCCATACACATGTATATACATACGTCCACACACGCAAATATACATACCTACACAGCTTTCCATGGTTTACCCCAGACGCTTTACATGCCCTGATTCAATCCACTGACAGCACGTCAACCCCGGTATACCACATCGCTCCAATTCACTCTATTCCTTGCCCTCCTTTCACCCTCCTGCATGTTCAGGCCCCGATCACACAAAATCTTTTTCACTCCATCTTTCCACCTCCAATTTGGTCTCCCTCTTCTCCTCATTCCCTGCACCTCCGACACATATATCCTCTTGGTCAATCTTTCCTCACTCATTCTCTCCATGTGCCCAAACCATTTCAAAACACCCTCTTCTGCTCTCTCAACCGCGCTCTTTTTATTTCCACACATCTCTCTTACCCTTATGTTACTTACTCGATCAAACCACCTCACACCACACATTGTCCTCAAACATCTCATTTCCAGCACATCCATCCTCCTGCGCACCACTCTATCCATAGCCCACGCCTCGCAACCATACAACATTGTTGGCACCACTATTCCTTCAAACATATCCATTTTTGCTTTCCGAGATAATGTTCTCGACTTCCACACATTCTTCAAGGCTCCCAGAATTTTCGCCCCCTCCCCCATCCTATGATCCACTTCCGCTTCCATGGTTCCATCCGCTGACAGATCCACTCCCAGATATCTAAAACACTTTACTTCCTCCAGTTTTTCTCCATTCAAACTCACCTCCCAATTGACTTGACCCTCAACCCTACTGTACCTAATAACCTTGCTCTTATTCACATTTACTCTTAACTTTCTTCTTTCACAAACTTTACCAAACTCAGTCACCAGCTTCTACAGTTTCTCACATGGATCAGCCACCAGCGCTGTATCATCAGCGAACAACAACTGACTCACTTCCCAAGCTCTCTCATCCCCAACAGACTTCATACTTGCCCCTCTTTCCAAAACTCTTGCATTCACCTCCCTAACAACCCCATCCATAAACAAATTAAACAACCATGGAGACATCACACACCCCTGCCGCAAACCTACATTCACTGAGAGCCAATCACTTTCCTCTCTTCCTACACGTACACATGCCTTACATCCTCGATAAAAACTTTTCACTGCTTCTAACAACTTGCCTCCCACACCATATATTCTTAATACCTTCCACAGAGCATCTCTATCAACTCTATCATATATCATATAATTTGCTTTGAGATAGACTATATGTATAAGGTACAAGAAACACCTATGGCCACCTAGCTGTCAGTCTAATGAAGTCAATGGATGGAAATATGAAACATGTGTTTTGGAAACATAATGCTTCTTTACTTTTTAAATGTTTAAACCAAGCACAATGAAATTTTCTGAGCACACCCATACAACCCCACAAGTGTTTACTAACCCCTTCAATTTCAAAAGTGCCCACTAGGAACCAGCAAAAGTAGTAGCCAGTAGGAACATTAGGTAGAAGCCTCTACAAACACTGTGCAAGAGTTGCTCTCTGCCACTGGACTGTTAAGGGTGAGGCACTAAAGACTAAGAAGTGGCACAGGAGTCCACTAGTTATTTAGACTATTGCCAAAGCCATCCCCCTGAGGGAGTTCCAGGTGGGAACAGGTATCAGAGATACAGATAGACAGAAGGGATCCAACGCTAAGTGTATCATACCTACAACATTGAGGTATGAGACCTTAGACCTCAATGTCTGTCTTTGCCACCTCCAATGGCAACAAAGGGTCAATACATAATCTTGAAAAAATCAAAGGTCAGGTGATTACATCAGCAATAACAATAAAAACTAACTAAACTAGTGGAGGAAGCAAACTGGTAGAGCATCCCATTAGAAGGTATACTACTCAGCTAGGTGAACCAGGGTCTCAACCTCTACTGAAAGTTTGGTATCATCCCTTGCCTTGTGCATGACCATCAAATCCCAGATCTACAAAAATCAACCTCAATATGAGACTTTTGATAAGTCATGAATACCATCATCTATTACATTATCAAAAAATAAGAAATTGCATTTGAAAATTACTGCAAATCACATAAAACAAAAACAAAGTAAAGCTTTGGTTAACCAACCAAAACAGTCTCAGCTCAATGCCATATTTTTATATTTTCCTATCTTAATGTTCACACAACATAAAAACAGTACTTAAACAAACGTCTCTTACCTTCTAGGTGTTGCTGGTCTCCAGACATGACCATAATGCTACTTTCCCAGCCCCAACCCCATTCATTTGTCGTACCATCAATACTTCTACTGATGTCCTCCAGATGCTGTCCCTTAACAGTTTTGTCACTCTCCACCTGTTAAGATTAAAAGAAAATCATCACAGTATTTATTTATCTATCTATATCTGTGATGCTTGCTCCCTTAGGGAATTCCCTCGCATACCACATTCCACACATTTTTCCATCATTTCTCTTCCTCCAGTACTCTTCAAATTCATTTCCTCATGTGACAGGTGGTCTTCCTCTAACACCAACCCCTTTAATTGTACTTTCTGTTCTGCATTCTTTCCACATGCCCAAAACCTTAAAATGTTATATTTCACCTACTCTATCAGTCCACAATTCATTCCCTTTGCATTCCTTGCCATACCAAATCTCTTACACATCCACTTATTTCATTCTTCATTCCACCTAGTCATACCACATGCATCACTCAAATAACTCATTTCCACAGCCTGGATTCTTGACCTCTGTGATTCATTCAATGTCCATGTTTCGGCTGCATAGTCTGGGTTAGAAGGACTAAGCTATCCTTAATCATTTCTTCACTCCCATACCCAATGAGTCTTCTACTCTGCTCTGCTCTCTCTCTTATCTCTCCTTCCATATCACCCAACTAACCCATGACAGCTCCTAATTACTTAATTTCTCTGACCTCTTCCAGTCTTTCAGCCCCCATGTCTATAATACAATTTTGTATACTTTCTCCTTTCACTCTATGGGTTTGCAAAATCTATACTTTCTGATATCTTTCAAACACCACAGACTTATTCCCCTATAACTGCTACATACATCCTTAGCAACTTTTCTTTTGAATAAAGGAAGATTAATAATTTTCACCCAATCCCCAAATACAACCTTCTGTTTCAGTGCTAAAATTACATATCAAATGTATCCACTCTATTGCACTTTCTCTTCCCAACTTAAAACATTTCAGCTATAATCCCATCCACTCTAGGTGCCTTTCCTACATTCAACCTCATTATCACCCTTTTCAACTCCCATCTTGTCATAGTCCCCTGCACTTGTATCCTTTTCCTTCCATCCTCCAAACCCATTCATGTAACAAGTGCTGTCTCACCTTCTCCCACATTCCTCAGTTCTAAATACTCTTTCCATCTTTTCATTTCCTCCTTTTGATTCAGCAATTCCCCTTCCTTACTTCTCACAGTAACATTTCCAATTTTACATCCACCTCTTTCCTTTTCTACTTCTTCCAATTCAATTTCTTATTTTTCTCAAACTTTTCACTCAACTTTCTTCCATATAATCTTCATCTACACTTTCTATGTTTTCCTCTATCAGCTTCTTAACATTCCATTTACATATCTTATATTCTTCCCTCCTCCTATGGTGAACTTCCAAAGGTACATTCCTTTCAAGCACTCTACCTTACCCCTTCTTCTTCTCATCCACAGCATTTACAATCTCATCCATCCACCATGCATTTCCCTTTTAATCATTATATCTCATGACCTTGTATCCAAATGGTAATTACTCAATTTTTAACAGACTTTCTCTCAACCACACAAAACTGCATCTCTATATTCATTGCACTTCCATTTAAACTTCTGGTCACCCTCCTTTCATACTCCTTGCACTCTTTCTGATTCATCTTAAAGGCCAACACCTCTTATCACTCCATTCTTCTCAACACCAAACCTCCACCTTTCCCTTAGCCTCAGCCCAACAAGAGCTGCAAAATGGTCAGTCTCCAAAGAATCCTCTCATAATTCTAGCATCCAGCACAGCCTTTCTCAACCTTTCATCCACTGCCACAGTCAATCAAACACTTTTGTTCTTCTCTCCCATCATTTCTCATCCATGCATACCTGTGGATCATCTTGTGCTGAAAAAAGATGTTTGCAATGAATAAACTCCTCTCACCAGAGACATCCACAAGATAAATTCCATTCTCATCTACTCTAGGGACTCCCCATTTGCCAACTACTCTTGCCAGTTTCATCACATCCCACTCTTACATTCATATCACCAATTACAACCAAATTTCTCACCTTCTAAAAACCATTTATACAGTCATTCAAATTTCTCCATGAACAATTAATTTCATCCTTACCTCATGCTATCTTCATATTCATACCTATGCACACACCAAATTCCAATCCTTCCTTTCACCCACACTATTCTTGATCCATTCCATCCATGCTCTGTTACATCCTCCCAGGCTCTCAGTGATGGCACTAAATATTCTCCTTTCCCTGTTCCCTGATAATCTTTATTCATTCATTCCCATCCATACCACTCCTCCTTCTATGCCCTCCCATAATTTGCATTTATCACTTCAATTTTCACTTCATACACCCCACCCAAGGATATGGGTTTCCCCAAATCCCAGCACATTCAGACTATAACTTTTAATTTCTCTACAAGCTCCCTCCTTTTATTCTCACAAGTTATTCCATAAACAGTCAGAGCCATCAGCCTCAATCATAACTGGTAGACTCCAATGCCACTCCTTAGCCTTTTGTGCCTCATCTTTGACAGGTTACTGGCACAGGGCAACTCCAGCAGTGTTTCCCAGAGCAATGGGGCTCTTAAACTCTGTAAAACTAAGGCCCAAGCAAGATTCATTTCTTTTAAGCTTAAATCATCTTGCAGATTTCATATAATAAAATGAAACTAAACCAGAAACTTGTCAAAAAATATGTACTCCCTGGGTGTAGCACTTTGCACTCCTGACCGTGGTGTATTCACAGGCTGCCCAGGGTCAAACACATAGGTTCGAATCCTAGTTATGGATGTCAGCCCACAGTCAACCCAGCTGTTCATCCACCCCTACAGGTTGGTCGATAATATGAGTACCTGGCTCAAGCTAGGATATATATATGTATAGAGGAGGGTGGATGTGTTGGAAATGAAATGTTTGAGGACAATATGTGGTGTGAGGTGGTTTGATCGAGTAAGTAAGGTAAGGGTGAGAGAGATGTGTAGAAATAAAAAGAGTATGGTTGAGAGAGCAGAAGAGGGTGTGTTGAAATGGTTTTGACAAATGGAGAGAATGAGTGAGGAAAGACTGGCAAAGAGGATATATATGGTCAGAGGTGGAGGGAACAAGAGGTGGGAGACCAAAATGGAGGTGGAAGGATAGATTGAAAAAGATTTTGAGCAATCAGGGCCTGAACATACACTGCTGTTCCCCAATCTGATGCTCTGTATATGCTCTCACCCTCTCAATCAATACCCTCCCATATAATTTCCCAGGAATCCTCAACATGTTTATACCTCTGTAATTTGAGAACTCACTTTTATCCCCTTTGCCTCTGTACAATGGCACTATGCAAGCATTCTGCCAATCCTCAGGCACCTCACCATGAGTCATACATACATTAAATAGCCTTACCAGCCAGTCAATAGTACAGTCACCCCCTTTTTTAATAAATTCCACTGCAATACCATCCAAACCCACCATCTTGCTGGCTTTCATTTTCCACAAAGCTTTTACTACCTCTTCTCTGTTTACTAAATCATTCTCCCTACCTCTTCTCTGTTTACTAAATCATTCTCCCTAACCCTATCACTTTGCACAACACCTCGACCAAAACACCCTATATCTGCCTCTCTATCATCAAACACATTCAACAAACCTTCAAAATACTCACTCCATCTCCTTCTCACATCACCACTACTTGTTATCACCCTCCCTATTAGCCCCCTTCACTGAAGTTCCCATTTGTTCCCTTGTCTTACGCACTTTATTTACCTCCTTCCAAAACATCTTTTTATTCTCCCTAAAATTTAATGATACTCTCTCACCCCAACTCTCATTTGCCCTCTTTTTCATCTCTTGCACCTTTCTCTTGACCTGCCTCTTTCTTTTATAATCTCCCACTCATTTGCATTATTTCCCTGCAAAAATTGTCCAAATGCATCTCTCTTCTCTTTCACTAATAATCTTACTTCTTCATCCCACCACTCATTGCCCTTTCTAATCTGCCCACCTCCCACGCTTCTCATGCCACAGGCATCTTTTGCGCAAGCCATCACTGCTTCCCTAAATACATCCCATTCCTCCCCCACTCCCCTTACCTCCTTTGTTCTCACCTTTTTCCATTCTGTACTCCAGTCTATCCTCTAGTACTTCCTCACACAAGTCTCCTTCACAAGCTCACTTACTCTCACCACTCTCTTCACCCCTACATTCCCTCTTCTTTTCTGAGAACCTCTACAAATCTTCACCTTCGCCTTCACCCTCTCAATCAATACCCTCCCATATACTTTCCCAGGAATACTCAACAAATTTATACCTCTGTAATTTGAGAACTCACTTTTATCCCCTTTGCCTTTGTACAATGGCACTATGCGAGCATTCTGCCAATCCTCAGGCACCTCACCATGAGTCATACATACATTAAATAACCATTTTGGCCCTGATCACTCAAAATCTTCTTCACTCCATCTCTCGACCTCCAATTTGGTCTTCCACTGCTCCTCGTTCCCTCCACCTCTGACACATATATCCTCTTGGTCAATCTTTCCTCACTCATTCTCTCCATGTGCACAAACCATTTCAAAATACCCTCTTCTGCTCTATCAACCACTCTCTTTTTATTTCCACACATCTCTCTTACCTTATTATTACTAACTCAATCAAACCACCTCACACCACATATTGTCCTCAAACATCTCATTTCCAGCACATCCACCCTCCTCCACACAACTCTATCCATAGCCCACGCCTCGAAACCATACAACATTGTTGGAACCACTATTCCTTCAAACATACCCATTTTTGCTTTCCGAGGTAATGTTCTCGACTTCCACACATTCTTCAAGGCTCCCAGACCTTTCGCCCCCTCCCCCACCCTATGATTCACTTCCGCTTCCATGGTTCCATCCACTGCCAGATCCACTCCCAGATATCTAAAACACTTCACTTCCTCCAGTTTTTCTCCATTCAAACTTACTTCCTAATTGACTTGACCCAAGCTTGCTCTTATTCACATTTACTCTCAACTTTCTTCTTTCACACACTTTACCAAACTCACTCACCAGCTTCTGCAGTTTCTCATATGAATCAATCAGCCACCAGCGCTGTATCATCAGCAAACAACAACTGCCTCATTTCCCAAGCTCTCTCATCCACAACAGACTGCATCCTTGCCCCTCTTTCCAAAACTCTTGCATTCACCCCTCTAACAACCCCATCCATAAACAAATTAAACAACCATGGAGACATCACACACCCCTGCCACAAACCTACATTCACTGAGAACCAATCACTTTCCTCTCTTCCTACACGTACACATGCCTTATATCCTCGATAAAAACTTTTCACTGCTTCTAACAACTTGTCTTCCACACCATATATTCTTAATACCTTCCACAGAGCATCTCTATCAACCCTATCATATGCCTTCCTCAGGTCCATAAATGCTACATACAAATCCATTTGCTTTTCTAAGTATTTCTCACATACATTCTTCAAAGCAAACACCTGATCCACACATCCTCTACCACTTCTGAAACCACACTGCTCTTCCCCAATCTGATGCTCTGTACATGCCTTCACCCTCTCAATCAATACCCTCCCATATAATTTACCAGGAATACTCAACAAACTTATACCTCTGTAATTTGAGCACTCACTCTTATCCCCTTTGCCTTTGTACAATGGCACTATGCACGCATTCCGCCAATCCTCAGGCACCTCACCATGAGTCATACATACATTAAATAACCTTACCAACCAGTCAACAATACAGTCACCCCCTTTTTTAATAAATTCCACTGCAATACCATCCAAACCTGCTGCCTTGCTGGCTTTCATCTTCCGCAAAGCTTTCACTACCTCTTCTCTGTTTACCAAATCATTTTCCCTAACCCTCTCACTTTGCACACCACCTCGACCAAAACACCCTATATCTGCCACTCTATCATCAAACACATTCAACAAACCTTTAAAATACTCACTCCATCTCCTTCTCACATCACCACTACTACTTGTTATCACCTCCCCATTTGCGCCCTTCACTGAAGTTCCCATTTGCTCCCTTGTCTTATGCACTTTATTTACCTCCTTCCAGAACATCTTTTTATTCTCCCTAAAATCTAATGATACTCTCTGACCCCAACTCTCATTTGCCCTTTTTTTCACCTCTTGAAGGAGATCTGTGTGAGGAAGTACCAGGGGAGACTGAGTACAGAATGGAAAAAGGTGAGAACAATGGAAGCAAGGGGAGTGGGGGAGGAATGGGATGTATTTAGGGAATCAGTGATGGATTGCGCAAAAGATGCTTGTGGCATGAGAAGAGTGGGAGGTGGGTTGATTAGAAAGGGTAGTGAGTGGTGGGATGAAGAAGTAAGAGTATTAGTGAAAGAGAAGAGAGAGGCATTTGGACGATTTTTGCAGGGAAAAAATGCAATTGAGTGGGAGATGTATAAAAGAAAGAGACAGGAGGTCAAGAGAAAGGTGCAAGTGGTGAAAAATATATACATATATATATATATAAATCCCTGGGGATAGGGGAGAAAGAATACTTCCCACGTATTCCCTGCATGTCGCAGAAGGCGACTAAAAGGGGAGGGAGTGGGTGGCTGGAAATCCTCCCCTCTCGTTTCTTTTTTAATTTTCCAAAAGAAGGAACAGAAAAGGGGGCCAGGTGAGGATTTTCCCTCTAAGGCCCAGTCCTCTGTTCTTAACGCTACCTCGCAAACGTGGGAAATCTGTTCTTAACGCTACCTCGCTATCGCGGGAAATGGCGAATAGTATGAAAAAAAAAAAATATATATATATAAATCCTCCCCTCTCATTTTTTTTATTTTTCCAAAAGAAGGAACAGAGAAGGGGGCCACGTGAGGATATTCCCTGAAAGGCCCAGTCCTCTGTTCTTAACGCTACCTCGCTATCGCGGGAAATGGCGAACAGTATGAAAAAAAATATATATATTGTTACGAACATGCGTGTGTGCCCCATGTTCATACGTGTGTTCCTTTGTCTGTTTAAGCTGTAAGTGATGTTTTGTGTTGTAGGATGGAATAGAAGGGGGCGAGGACCTCCGTTATCTCAGCTTGGGTTTTACTCCCCTAACTGGGTCATCAATTCAGTTACCCTCAACACTTAGGCCTGTCGTCTTTCCCATACTCGAGGCACCAGACGGCCGAAGTCAATAGCAGGGATCATGCCGGGCCATCAATCCAGTTACCCTCAAGACTTGGACCTGTCATTTCTCCCCTGTTCGAGGCACCAGACGACTGAGGTCAAGATAGGAGGTCAGCTAGGAAATATGGCTTCCTGTATATCTTCGTTACCGTCAGGACAAGAGGAGGTTGGGCCTTAGGCAAGATGAGGGCCGGACCTAAGACCCTCCAGCCAACCAAGAGTGGCACTATGAGCCACTCTCCTCCAGTCACAGCCAGACCTTAGGAATCCCGCCAAGTAGGAGTGGCACTATGAGCCACCTTCCTCCAATCACAGCTGGATCTTAGGCCTCTAGCCAATCAAGAGTGGCACTATGGGTCACCTTTCTCCAATCCCACCTGAGACTAAGGGCGGGGCAGGCCACTCCTGGCTCGCTCCTCCCTTCAATAAAAACCTCTGACACCTGCTGGGCCACGATTCCTATCTATCACGCAAGCCCAGCAGGTAAGAGGGCTTCCCCTTTATCCCAAACCTGTAGCCTATGATCACTGTGTAAAGTGGCACTATATGACATTCTATGGTGTTACATTGCCTCTGTCATTTAGGTTCAAGTGTCATGGAGTATTGTAACTTGTCATAGAAGTGTCCAACGAATAAGTGTATCTTGAATCATGTTGCTAGTCAAATTGTCATAAAGGCAAGAGATCTCCCCGTTTGAAATCTTACCTGGAACACTGAACTCACGTTCAGTTTGTGCCTGATTAATGTGCTTCTGTTATTTTGTACTCTTTATTTCTTGGATTATAAGTAGTTTTAATACTGGTGTTTGATTTAATCCCAGAACTCCAAGATAGTATTATCCATGTGCATAGTTGATGATCCTTCCCAGTGGGAGGATTCATAAGAAATTGGTGACCTCGCCAGGATGTTTCTTGCATTAACAGAATCTCCTCGATTTGTTAATCATGTCGTTGACCAAAGACGCTGATGGTGAACGTTTCTGTCGATCTGAGCCCTCTCTCAAGGACATTACATCTTTAACAAGTTATGAGTTAAAGCTTGTTGCGTATAGGCTTGTTGGTGAGCAGATCATAGGTGCCGAGTCTGATGCTGAAATCAGCGTTGACGATACCGTCCTACCATTGGAGTCAGCAAAAACTTTAGTCCCTCCCCAGCTTTACAGTAATGTCAATGTCAATCCCAAATGCTTGCATCTTCAACTACATATGCAGAACGAATGGACTGAACAAGCTAGGCTAGCATGAGAATGAGTGAAATTACGACAAAGTGTGCCATGACCAGAACCAGTGTTATCTCATTTGAAAAATGTGGATGTTGTACCAAAGTTCTGCGAAGATGACGTGACTACATTTTCCATAAGTTTGAAGACTGCCCATCAGCTCTCTTGGCTGATGTAATCTTGGACGACTGTGTTAAGTCCCCTCCTTGTTGGTAAGGCTCAGTCCGCATACACCTCGTTGACTGGTGACCAGTGTACTGATTATGAGGTCGTGAAACAGGCAGTGCTGAGAGTTTATCATTTAAATCCGGAAGCATACCAACTCAAGTTTAGAGCTAAAAATAGGCATCCTGATCAAGACTAAGCAGATAACATTCATGAAAAGGTCAGGTTATACGTGCAGCGGCTACACTCCGAACAAGTTTGTGATTTTGAGGCAGTTTCAGAATTAATAGTTCTCAAGGAATGTAAGGACAGTGTACCCATGATGTACTGAGATACTTAGTCATCAAAGAGGCGAGGATTGTTGAGAAGGCTGGGGAACTAACAGATGAGTACGTCCTAAATCTCAAACTTGACGCATAAAGACATTCAAAGGGTTTTGATGGCAGAGGAATATCCAAAAATCATGTAACCCCACAACTCCAAGAGAGTTAAGGTTTGTTCTAACTGTTGCAAGATTGGGCACCAGGTGAGAGACTGCTGGGCTAGGGTGAAGGAATCCAGACTCTACCAAGCGTAGGCCAGTGAGTCTCTTCTCAACTTTAGGGCCACCTAGTAATGTAGGTGAGGCTATCCCTGCTCTTAGGAAAGTGAGGAGCTGCAAGAGTGGTAATTAGTCTGCAGTTAAGGATCTGTTTCGGGGGAACTACAATGCATTCCTGTCTAAGGGATATGTCCATAGCGGTGGAACCCAAAGAAACGTGACTGTATTGTGGGATTCTGGTGTTCTGCAATCCCTGATGATGGATGGCTTGGTGCCAGTAGGAGAATCTAAGCACCGAGTCTTACTAGATGGGCTGTTGGGTCTCAAGGCAGTTCCACTAGCCGATGTGAGTGTGGAAACAGATCTCTTCATGGGCCCTGCCCAGGTGGGGAGTGTGGGTCAGTTGCCTGTCTCAGGAGTGGACTTTGTGTTAGGCAATGACCTAGCGGGGGGAAACATGAGTCCACCAGCACCAGCGGTGTTGGTGAGACCAGTGGAGTCCACAGAGACAGAGCAACTTGAGGAAGAGGTACCAGGGGTATTCCCCATGTGCGCAATTACCTGGTCCATGTCCGCTAAGAAAGCAGGCTGTTGGCCAAAAGGGACAGAGCTTGAGGCAGAGAGACTGCAATCACTCTCTGAGAGTGAGACAAGTGAGGTGGAGCTGGGGGATACCTTCTTTGCTGGTTTAGACTAGGAGCAAGAGTCAACGGATGAGGCTGATGATTTGTCTCAGCAGAATCTGAAGAGATTACAGAGAGCCGAACCAGAGTTTGAGAGACTGTTTGAGTCAGCTGAGGAATCGACTGACGGTTATTACTTCTGGGATGAGCTGCTGATGAGGAAATGGTGTCTGGTATCATATAATGGGGAAGACGAAGAGTGGCAGACAGTCCACCAGGTAGTGGTGCCACGTCCCTACAGAAGGGAGATTTTGACATGACTCAATGTTCGCCAGTCATTTAGGGGTGAGAAATACCCCTAACCAAGTGTGGCGGAGTGTACGTTGGCCTAGAGTCCACTGGGATGTCGCTCAGTATGTAAAGACATGTCATACATGTCAAGTGATGGGAAAGCCTAATCAGAAGCTTAAGGCTGCTCCCTTAGTTCCTATTCCCCCATTTGAAGCTCCATTTGACCGGGTCATAGTTGACATTGTGGGCCCATTGCCAAGAGCCTCATCTGGCCACCATTACATTTTAAGTATCATTGATATGGCCACAAGATATCCCGAAGCAATACCATTAAGAAGCATGAATGCCAAGACTGTTGTCTGGGAGCTGCTTAGCTTCTTCACGAAGTTTGGACTGCCTAAAGAGGTGCAATCTGATCGGGGATTCAATTTCATGTCCGGGACTTTTCAACAAATCCTGAGGGTTTGGAACGTTACCATTCCACTCTGAAGTTCATGCTAAAGAAGTATTGTGCCGACAACACTAAAGACTGGGATAAGGGACTTCCATTTCTTCTCTTTGCCACAAGAGAAGTGCCTAATGAGTCCCTAGGTTTCTCCCCCTTTGAGCTGATGTTTACCCACGAGGTCCGAGGGCCTCGTAAGTTACTGAAAGACGTGTGGCTGAACAAGAGTGAAAGTGTAGGCCTGTTGGACTCTGTTAGCGAGTTAGAGGAGAAGTTCCAGAGGTGTTGGGAAGCCGCTCAAAAGAATCTAACAGAGACCCAAGTATGAATAAAAAGATGGTATGACAAACGATCTAAATTGAGATGGTTTGAGGCGGGGGATGAGGTGTTGCTTCTACTACCCCAATCAGGACAGCCCCTGGCTGCCCATTTTCAGCCCATTACCCGGAGTGTAGGAGACTCAAATTACCTTATCTTGACCCCCGACAGGAGCAGAGGTGGGAGATTATGCCACATCAATATGCGTAAACCAAATTTCAATTGTGATCCTCCCCCTATGGAACTGACTGTGCCAGTCTGCATCATCCAACGTTCAACGGTAGCTGTATGTGATGAGGATGATGACCCAGCTGCAGGTGCCTTGGAGACCTGGGAACCAGACAGAGGCACGGACAGGAAGTGAGAGGTGAAACTTTCAAATCTAACGGAAAAACAATGTGTGCAAATGTCTGCCCTGCTGTCAAAACACCCAGGAGGTTTTCCGAAACACACCTAGACAGACCTCGCTCACAAGCCATGATGCAGACACAGGAGATAACTGGCCTGTCAAACAAGCTCCTTACTGGGTGAGTCCACAACAAGCAGCCATCCTTCAGAAGGAGCTGAACTATATGTTGGAGCACGACCTGATTGAGCCATGTCAGTCAGAGAGAGCTCCCCTGTTACTCTCGTACCCAAGCCCAATTGGACCTATCGGTTCTGTATTGACTACCGCTGGGTTAATGAGGTGACAAGATCTAATAGTTACCCCCTGCCGCATGTGGAAGACTGCACAGATCGTGTCGGCAATGCTCACTGTCTGACAAAACTAGACCTCAGGAAGGGGTACTGGCAAATTAGATTAACAGAGAAAGCACAAGACATCAGTACCTTTGTAGTGTTAGGATGGGCTTATAAGTGTAAAGTGATGCCTTTTGGCATGAAGAATGCCCCTGCCACATTTCAACGACTTATGGACATCCTCATCAGAGACTTGCCTGGTTGTGTCGTCTACCTGGATGATACTGTGATATACAGAGTTGGGATGAACGTCTACAAAGACTTGACAACATTCTGACGGTCTTGAATGAGGCTAACCTTGTTCTCAATTGAGACAAATGCGAATCTGTGAAGGCCAAGATGCAGTATTTGGGCTATGTGATCAGGTCAAGGTGAGCTAGCCCCACCAACTGCAAAAGTCCAAGCCTTATCCCAGATGGGTGCCCCCTGATCTAGAAGAGAACTGCGACATTTTATGGGTATGGTTGGGTACTACAGGATGTACATTGTTAATTCTGCAACACTCGTGGCCCCACTAACGGATTTATTGAAGAAAGATGTTAGATATGTTTGGAATGAGCAGTGTGAGACAGCCTTTCATCAGTTAAAGGCCATACTTTGTAATAGTCCTATTTTGCAGGCTCCTGATTTTGACCAGCCGTTCAAGTTAGCAGTAGATGCCAGTAATGTAGGAGATAGTGCTGTCCTTTTGCAGGAGGATGCAGAGAAGGCTGACCATCCTGTAACCTATTTTAGTAAGAACTTCAATCAAGCCCAAAGGAATCATATTCTACCATTGAGAAGGAACTCTTGTCTTTGATACCTGCATTGCAGGACTTACATGTATACTTGTGCCCTTCACTTCAGACAATCTTATCAGGGTGTATACTGACCACCACCTATTCAAATGTGTTAAAAAATTCCGAGATAAGAATCAAAGGTTAACTAGGTGGGCCTTGTTCCTTCAAGAGTATAATTTAGATATTCACCATATTGCTGGTGCATATAATGTGCTAGCAGACTGTTTATCCCGCTCTTAAGGTAAGAAAATTCCTCTTCCAGGAATTTTCTCCTTTAAGGAGGAGGGTGTTATGAACATGTGTGTGTGCCCCATGTTCATATTTGTGTCCCTTTGTTTGTTTATGCTGTAAGTGGTGTTTTATGTTGTAGGATGACAGAGAAGGGGGGCAGGGCCTCCGTTATCTCGGCTTAGGTTTCACTCCCCTAACTGGGTCATCATTTCAATTACCCTCAACACTTAGGCCTGTCGTCTTTCCCATACTTGAGGCGCCAGATGGCCAAGGTCAATAGCAGGGGTCATGCCGGGCCATCAATCCAGTTACCCTCAACACTTGGGCCTGTCATTTCTCCCCTGTCTGAGGCACCAGACAACTGAGGTCAAGATAAGAGGTCAGCTAGGAAATATGGCTTTCTGTATATCGTCGTTACCATCAGGAGAAGAGGAGGTTGGGCCTTAGGCAAGATGAGGGTCAGACCTAAGACCTCCAGCCAACCAGGAGTGGCACTATGAGCCACTCTCCTCCAGTCACAGCCAGACCTTAGGAATCCCGCCAAGTAGGAATGGCACTATGAGCCATCCTCCTCCAATCACAGCTGGACCTTAGGCCTCCAGCCAATCAAGAGTGGTACTTTGGGTAACCTTTCTCCAATCCCACCTAAGATCAGTGCAACAGGGGCAGGCTGCTCCTAGCTCACTCCTCCCATCAATAAAAACCTCTGATGCCCGTTGGGCCATGATTCCTATCTATCCCGCAGGCCCAGCAGGTAAGTAGGGGTCCCCTCTGTCTCAAACCTGTACCCTATGATCACTGTGTAAAGTGGCACTATACGAAACTCTACGGTGTTGCACTGCCTCTGTCATTTAGGTTCGAGTGTCACAGAGTATTGTAACTTGTCACAGAGGTGTCCAATGAATTAGTGTATCTTGAATCACGTTGCTAGAGTCAAATTGTCATAAAGGAAAGAGATCTCCCAGTTTGAAATCTTACCTGGAACACTGAACTCATATTCAGTGTTAATGTAAATGATTTGTGCCTGATTAATGTGCTCCTGTTATTTTGTACTCTTTATTTCTTGGATTATACGTAGTTTTGATACTGGTGTTTGGTTTAATCCCATAACTCCAAGATAGTGTTATCCATGTGCATAGTTGACGATCCTTCCCAGTAAAAAGATTCAAAACAACATATATATCTATATTCATTATACTTTGTCACTGTCTCCCTCGTTAGCGAGGTAGCGCAAGGAAAGAAGAAAAAATGGTCCAACCAACCCACATACACATGCATATACACATGTATATATGTTGAGGGTATTGATTAAAAGGGTGAAGGCATGTACACAGCATCAGATTGGGGAAGAGCAGTTTGGTTTTAGAGATGGTAGAGGATGTGTGGATCAGGTGTATGCTTTGAAGAATGTATGTGAGAAATACTTAGAAAACCAGATAGATTTGCATGTAGCATTTATGGATCTGGAGAAGGGTATGATAGCGTTGGATTTGTATGCTACATTTATGGATCTGGAGAAGGCATATGATAGAGCTGATAGAAATGCTCTGTGGAAGGTATTAAGAGTATACAGTGTGGAAGGTAAGTTGCTAGAAGCAGTGAAAAGTTTTTATCGAGGTTGTAAGGCATGTGTATGAGCAGGAAGAGAGGGAAGTGACTGGTTCCCAGTGAATGTTGGTTTGCAGCAGGGGTGCATGATGTCTCCATGGTTGTTTGATTTGTATATGGATGGGGTTGTTAGGGAGGTGAAAGCAAGAGTTTTGGAGAGAGGGGCAAGTATGCAGTCTGTTGTGGGTGAGAGAGCTTGGGAAGTGAGTCAGTTGTTGTTTGCTGATAATACAGCGCTGGTGGTTGATTCAGGTGAGAAACTGCAGAAGCTGGTGGCTGAGTCTGGTAAAGTGTATGAAAGAAGAAAGCTGAGAGTAAATGTGAATAAGAGCAAGGTAATTATGTTCAGTGGGGTTGAGGGACAAGTCAATTGGGAGGTAAGTTTGAATGGAGAAAAACCGGAGGAAGTGAAGTTTTTTAGATATCTGGGAGTGGACTTAGCAGTGGATGGAACCATGGAAGCAAAAGTGAGTCACAGGGTGGGGGAGGGGGTGAAGGTTCTGGGAGCATTGAAGAATGTGTGGAAGGTGAGAGCATTATCTCAGAGAGGAAAAATGGGTATGTTTGAAGGAACAGTGGTTCCAACAATGTTATATGGCTGCGAGGCATGGGCTACAGATAGGGTTGTGCAGAGGAAGGTGGATGTGTTGGAAATGAGATGTTTGAGGACAATATGCGGTGTAAGGTGGTTTGATCGAGTAAGTAATGAAAGGGTAAGAGAGATGTGTGGTAATAAAGAGTGTGGTTGAGAGAGCAGAAGAGGGTGCATTGAAATGGTTTGGTCACATGGAGAGAATGAGTGAGGAAAGATTGACCAAGAGGATATATGTGTCAGAGTGGAGAGAAAGAGGAGAAGTGGGAGACCAAACTGGAGGTGGAAGGATGGAGTGAAAAAGATTTTGAGCGATCGGGGCCTGAACATACAGGAGGGTGAAAGGCATGCAAGGAATAGAGTAAATTGGAACAGTATGGTATACCAGGTTGACGTGATGTCAATGGATTGAACCAGGGCATGTGAAGCTTGGAGGTAAATCATGGAAAGTTTTGTGGTGCCTGGATGTGGAAAGGGAGCTGTGACTTCAGTGCATTACACATGACAGCTAAAGACTGATTGTGAAGGAATGTGGTCTTTGTTGTCTTTTCATAGCACTACCTTGCATGCATGCAGGGGGAGGGGGGTGCCATTTCATGTGTGGCAGGGTGGTGACAGGAATGGATGGAAGCAGCAAGTATGAAAATGCGCATGTGTATACACATATATGTCTGTGTATGTATATGTATGTATATTTTGAAATGTAGAGGTATGTATATGTGCGTGTGTAGGCGTTTATGCATATACATGTGTATATGGGTGGGATGGGCCATTCTTTCATCTATTTCCTTATGCTACCTCGTAAACGCAGGAGACAGCAACAAAGTATAATAAATAAATAAAATATATGTTGATATGTACATGTAAGTATATGAACGTATAAAAAGAGTGTGGTTGAGAGAGAAGAAGGTGTTTTGAAATGGTTTGGTCATGTGGAGAGAGTGAGTGAGGAGAGACTGACAAAGAGGATATATGTGTCAGAGGTGGAGGGAGCAGGGAGAAGTGGGAGACCAAATTGGAGGTGGAAAGATGGAGTGAAAAAGATTTTGAGCGATCAGGGTCTGAACATGCAGGAGGGTGAAAGGCGTGCAAGGAATAGAGTGAATTGGAACAATGTGGTATACCGGGGTCGACATGCTGTCAATGGATTGAACAAGGGCATGTGAAACGTCTGGGGTAAACCAGGGAGCTGTGGTCTTGGTGTATTATACATGAGAGCTAGAGACTGAGTGTGAAAGAATGTGGCCTTTGTTGTCTTTTCCTAGTGCTATCTCGCGCACATGTAAAGGGAGGGGGTTGTCAATTCATGTGTGGCAGGGTGGCAACAGGAATGAATAAGGGCAGACAGTATGAATTATGTTCATGTGTATATATGTATATGTCTGTGTGTGTATATATATGTATACGTTGAGATGTACAGGTATGTGTGTGTGCGTGTGGACGTGTATGTATATACATGTGTATGTGGGAGGGTTGACTATTCTCTCATTGTTTCCTTGCGCTTGCTCACTAACGGGGAAGACAGCGACAAAGTATAATAAGAAAATATAAAAATAATGGGCATGCATGGGTGTTTATGTATATACATGTGTATATGAGTAGATGGGCCATTCTTCATCTGTTTCCTGGTGCTACCACACTGACATGAGAAACAGCAATCAAGTATAGAAAAAAAAATAGCACTAATGGTATGGACTTGATTAGGGCCTCAGCTGCCCATGCCATCTCATAAAAAAAAAGTACTTTTATAGTATCAGAACAGTGGATGAACAGAAAAACATAAGTTATGAATCTGTGAATACTTAGTGTACAAAATTTGGTAGGCAGCCACTGACCAGGGAGGTATGTTACCTGTACCACCCACCTGAGTATCAGGAGGGTTTGTGACGACTGCATAGCGTACTAGCACTTCAGCAGTTCTTAAGATGCTCTCCTCTGACCCAGTAAGCTGTCTTTTCTTTTTGCATAGCCACACTGGGACTGCTGGCATTCTGTCCGCAATCATACAATCTCTCCTTTTCACACATAACACTTGTCAACACGTAACTCAAACAACTCTTTCTTTGTAATAATAGATTTTCTGCAATGAGCACTCTGTGCTAGCCCTACCATTTGGCAATATGGTAGGAGCAATAGACAGAAGTAGTAGGTACGAACATTAGGCCAGAGCATTAAGCAGAAAAACTAAGTAGAAGTAGTAGGTAGGAATATCACGGCGAGAGCATTAGGTAGAAATAATGGGTTGAAACATTAGGCATTACCTCTACCTACTTTTCTCTTTATATAATCCTAGGATGATGGAGGACTTTTAGTAAAAGAGTACAGGGCAAAAATATTTCCAAAGAAAAAATACTTTCAATATCCTCTCCATCTATACCAGTCACTATATCTCCTCACACTCATTTTCTGTGCAGTTCTGTAATATTTCAAAATTGATTCATGGATTCACTACCAATGATGCGCATGTGCATGAGACAAGGGTAGAGTGTTCGTTTCAAACGAAACAAACTTCCAATACCGTCCCCACACATATCAGCCACTCTCCCTCCTTAAAATTATTTTGTGTGTGTAGCGTATTATTTCTAAATATACTCATGTTATTCAACACCAACACTATGCATACATGTGCTTGAAATAAAAGTTAAGGTTGAAACCAAGTTACAAGAAAAAGAAAGAAATCCATGTCCCTCTCTTTTCTCTAGAGCCATCACACATGTCAACTGCACACCTCTCTGCCCCTCAGTCAGCACTGCAACAGGCCAACATACAGGAATTTATATTCTCTGTGTTTTTCCTCTCCCTTTTACATACCAATCTATCATTTCATAGGAAAAAAAATTCTATTTTTCTTCACTGTGAAATAGCAATGGACAAACATCACCAATACCACTACGTAAAGGTTAAACCTCCTTCACTGGCCTTAAACTCAATCCACTCTCCCTAAAGTGTGCCCTTATATTACTTTCTCTCTTCAGCTGATATAACAGTTTCTTTCCCCACCTATCAGTTAACCACATGAAAATCCTCTGCAATTCGAAATTACTATGTGACCATTAGCAATTCAAGTGTAGGCCAATCTGAAATCTGTTTCTTTCCCAGTACCATAAAGCTTTGGAACTCTGTACCTTCTTATATCATTCCTCAAAATTATGACATTCCTTTTTTTGAAAGTTAGTTTTCCACTTCTCTAAAGACTATTGGACCATTCTTTTCCCCTTCCTTATTTCTTTTGCCCCTTTTCTCATTCAAAACTCGGCCTTAATGAGGACTTCTGCATTCAGTCATCAAAAAAAGGTTATGTTAAAGAAACAAGGAAGCTGAAGTGTTTTGTCACTACAAGAAAAGAGGGATATGTTAACAAAAATAAATCTAAAAAAGCTGTAGGCCCTTACTTGGCATTCTTTTCTATCATCAGGATGATCCTCTACGTTGGCTGTGCGTGGTTGCGTAGACACAGGACTAGTAGTTAACTGCAGAGATGGCAAGCTAGCACTACTGCGTGGAGGTTGAGTAGCCACAATGCTTTTCTCTGTTCCACTTGATACTTCACAGGAATCTGCAAGATTACAGTCTGTTACATTTCATTGATCTTTTGTTAATAGTAAGTCAAAACCAAAGAGGCAGCCTTTGAAGGAAATATAATGAAATAAACATACAGGTAGAGCCTCTTTAATTTGGCAACCTTAGGACCTGGCCACTGCCAGACCACTGAACATGCCACAAAACAGAACTTGACCCTGCCAGACCTTGCTAGTTCATTCCACATATATACTGCTGTGTTATCGAAGCTTAAAACAGGAAATAATGCAACCATCAATGCTTCCAAACAAGGTTTTTATTGTTACATCAGATTACATCATAAGTACCCCCAGATGGAGACTCCTTAATACCTTGGGCGAGGGTTTTTCATGGCATATGACACCAATACAGGGCAGTTTCATCAGTATTATACACTTGTTCTGGGACTAAGCTTCCTGATGCCACTAGCTGTGCAAATTCATCCACAAACTTTGTCACAGCTTTGTGATGAGTAGTTAATGTAACAAACAACCATAGGGTGGTAGTTAGGTTTGGTTGACTCTTGCTGTTCTTTTACTATTATTGTCAAAGCAACCAGCCTGTGCTGCGTCAGTTCCAGCCAGGCAGCCAGCTCATATACTCTCTCTCACCCTGTATACATTGCTGTTGGTTATTTAATAGAGAACTGGATTTTCATCGATTCTTTTAACATGATTTTACGCTACAAGCTTCCACATCAGTACACTTTTCACCGCAAACACTATGTACTGAAATTCCAAGTCTTCACTTAAAATTGTGTAACCATCCTTGTGAAAATTTACAGTCATAGCCAAGCTTTAGTTCTCTATGAAAAACTTTGGCCTGCTCAATAAGCATCTTCCCAGAAATGCTTAGACCATTACGTGAGAGCTTAAACCACAAGTATTGATATCCAATATACTTTGTCGCTGTCTCCCGTGTTAGCGAGGTAGTGCAAGGAAACAGACGAAAGAATGGCCCAACCCATCCAAATACACATGTATATACATACACGTCCACACACACACACATATACATACCTATACATCTCAACGTATACATATACATATACACAGAGACATATACATATATACACATGTACATAATTCATACTGTCTGCTCTCATTCATTCCCGTCGCCACCCTGCCACATATGAAATGAAAACCCCCCTCCCCCCCGCATGTGCGTAAAGTAGTGCTAGGAAAAGACAACAGAGGCCCCATTCGTTCACTCACAGTCTCTAGCTGTCATGTATAATGCACCAAAACCACAGCTCCCTTTCCACATCCAGGCCCCAAAGAACTTTCCATGGTTTACCCCAGATGCTTCACATGCCCTGGTTCAATTATTGACAGCGCGTCGACCCCGGTATACCACATCATTCCAACTCACTCTATTCCTTGCACGTCTTTCACCCTCCTGCATGTTCAGGCCCTGATCACTCAAAATCTTTTTCATTCCATCTTTCCACCTCCAATTTGGTCTCCCACTTCTCCTCGTTCCCTCCACCTCTGACACATATATCCTCTTGGTCAATCTTTCCTCACTCATTCTCTCCATGTGACCAAACCATTTCAAAACACCCTCTTCTGCTCTCTCAACCACACTCTTTTTATTACCACACATCTCTCCTACCTTTTCATTACTTAGTTGATCAAACCACCTCACACCACATATTGTCTTCAAACATCTCATTTCCAGCACATCCACCCTCCTTTGAACAACTCTATCTATAGCCTGCACCTTGCAACCATATAACATTGTTGGAAGCACTATTCCTTCAAATATATCCATTTTTGCTTTCCAAGATAACGTTCTCAACTTCCACACATTCTTCAACGCTCCCAGAACTTTTGCCCCCCTCCCCCACCCTATGATTCACTTCCGCTTCCATGGTTCCTTCCATTGCTAAATCACTCCCAGACATCTAAAACACTTCACTTCCTCCAGTTTTTCTCCATTCAAACTTACGTCCCAATTGACTTGTCCCTCAACCCTACTGTACCTAATAACCTTGATCTTATTCACATTTACTCTCAGCTTTCTTCTTTCATACACTTTACCAAACTCAGTCACCAGCTTCTGCAGTTTCTCATCTGAATCAACCACCAGCACTGTATCATCAGCGAACAACAACTGACTCACTTCCCAAGCTCTCATCCACAACGGACTGCATACTTGCCCCTCTTTCCAAAACTCTTGCATTCACCTCCCTAACAACCCCATCCATACACAAATTAAACAACCATGGAGACATCACACACCCCTGCTGCAAACCAACATTCACTGAGAACCAATCACTTTCCTCTCTTCCTACACATACACATGCTTTACATCCTCAATAAAAACTTTTCACTGCTTCTAACAACTTACCACCCACACCATATATTCTTAGTACCTTCCACAGAGCATCTCTATCAACTCTATCACATGCCTTCTCCAGATCCATAAATGCTATATACAAATCCATTTGCTTTTCGAAGTATTTCTCATATACATTCTTCAAAGCAAACACCTGATTCACACATCCTCTACCACTTCTGAAACCACACTGCTCTTCCCCAATCTGATGCTCTGTACATACCTTCACCCCCTCAATCAATACCTTCCTATATAATTTACCAGGAATACTCAACAAACTTATACCTCTGTAATTTGAGCATTCACTCTTATCCCCTTTGCCTTTGTACAATGGCACTATGCAAGCATTCCGCCAATCCTGAGGCACCTTACCGTGACTCATACATACATTAAAAAACCTTACCTACCGGTCAACTATACAGTCACCCCTTTATTAATAAATTCCACTACTATACCATCTAAACCCGCTGCCTTGCTGGCTTTCATCTTCCACAAAGCTTTTACTACCTTTTCTCTGTTTACCAAATCATTCTCCCTAACCCTCTCACTCTGCAACCACCTCGACCAAAACACCCTATATCTGCCACTCTATCATCAAATACATTTAACAAACCTTCAAAATACTCACCCCATCTCCTTCTCACATCACCACTACTTGTTATCACCTCCTCATTTGCCCCCTTCACTGACATTCCCATTTGTTCCCTTGTCTTACGCACTTTATTTACCTCCTTCCAAAACATCTTTTCATTCTCCCTAAAATTTAATGATACTCTCTCACCCTAACTCTCATTTGCCCTCTTTTTTCACCTCTTGCACCTTTTTCTTGGCCTCCTGCCTCTTTCTTTTATACATCTCCCAGTCATTGGCATTATTTCCCTGCAAAAATCATCTAAATGCCTCTCTCTTCTCTTTCACTAATAATCTTACTTCTTCATCCCACCACTCACTACCCTTTCTAATCTGCCCACCTCCCACACTTCTCATGCCACAAGCATATTTTGCACAAGCCATCAGCGCTTCCCTAAATACATCCCATTCCTCCCCCACTCCCCTTACTTCCTTTGTTCTCACCTTTTTCCATTCTGTACTCAGTCTCTCCTGGTACTTCCTCACACAAGTCTCTTTCCCAAGCTCACTTACTCTCACCACTCTCTTCACCCCAACATTCTCTCTTCTTCCCTGAAAACCTCCACAAATCTTCACCTTTGCCTCCACAAGATAATGATCAGACATCCCTCCAGTTGCACCTCTCAGCACATCAACATCCAAAAGTCTCTCTTTCGCATGCCTATCAATTAACACATAACCCAATAAAACTCTCTGGCCATCTCCCCTACTTACATTCGTATACTTATGTATATCTCTCTTTCTAAACCAGCTATTCCCAATCACCAGTCCTTTTTCAGCACATAAATCTACAAGCTCTTCACCATTTCCATTTACAACACTGAACACCCCATGTACACCAATTATTCCCTCAACTGCCACATTACTCACCTTTGCATTCAAATCACCCATCACTATAACCCCGTCTTGTGCATCAAAACTACTAACACACTCACTCAGCTGCTCCCAAAACACTTGCCTCTCATTATCTTTCTTCTCATGCCAAGGTGCATATGCACCAATAATCACCCATCTCTCTCCATCCACTTTCAGTTTTACCCATATCAATCTAGAGTTTACTTTCTTACACTCTATCACAAACTCCCACCACTCCAGTTTCAGTAGTGCTACTCCTTCCCTTGCCCTTGTCCTCTCATTTACTCCCAAGACACTTTATAAGTGCACTTTATAAGTGCACTGTCTAATTCTGTACTCCTTGCACCTTTCAAAGTTTTCCAAAACTTTAAACTTTTCTGGCTTTCATTTTCAGCAAAAAACTGAATAAAAGAAATTGACAGGACTGTTAATTAGCTTGGCTGCAGAGTAAACAGATTTTGGGGCCTTGGCACTGCTATCAGTGCCGCCATGGTGGCAGATCCACAAACTAATGGCAGCAGAGTTATTGGACCACAGATAACTGGATCAGAGAGGTACAACCTATAACATAAGAAAGAGTTAAACAGGGATTTCTCCTTGCAGGTTCAGGCTGGGGTGCCTGTGCATGAATGTAACCAGGATAAGAAGAGGCAGAGACAGTTGCTATGTATGATGGGAGGAATCTGGATGTTTTGGCTATGAGTCAAACTAAGTTGAAGGGGGAAGGGGTGGAATGGTCTGGGAATGTTCAGAAGGTACAGTCTGGGGTCACTGTCAAGACAAGAACAGAGGAGTGAGGTGGCATTTCTCATGAAAGAATTGCAGGACTGTATCATACAGTGTGAGTTCGATACTGATGTAGGTTAGGAGGAAAGTACAATGAAAGAAGTGGATGACTGTACATGCTCATGCAACTGGTGGCACCTAAACTACAGCCCCCTATCTACAACCAGGTCCGTCCATGGTTTCCCCTAGCTGCCTTATACCTAGTACAGTAACTTACCATTAGTTTTTTGTTTGGCTATGGTAGGATTCTCAAAGAAAGATCCAGTAAACGATCCCCATAAGCTTCCAACCATGATAGCTGAACTACTGGACTTCCCATCATCTGAAATAGTATAAAATACAAGAAAATAAAATTGTGATAAACGAAGTACAAATGAGCAAACTGGGAAGACAAGTGAGAATGTAGAACAATTTGAAACTAAGAATTGCACCAAGAGTCAAGATAAATATTGATGTTTCTTGGCAACAAGTAGTTAGAATTAGAAAATACATATTTTGAGGGATAAAAAGTCATTTGCCTACCATAGGAAGAACCCTATAAATATCTGACATGTTTTAATCAATGGGGGTTGAAACATCAATTTAAACCCCCAAAATACTGAGTACCTATAAAGATTCAAACCCTTTGATGACCCCAAAACATTTGAGACCAGCAGATGTTCATTCACAGAGATTCAACAACCTATCCAAGTTGATGATGCCAGCCTCCTTCATTCTTTCACTGATCATTGCTATCTCTGATTTTGTCCTGCCAATTTCAAAAATCTAGACAACCTTTTTCGTTTTAAGAAAAGAAGGAAGAATGGAAAGGAAAGCTAAATGGATGCTCATACCAGTTTGCCATTGGTTGAGAAATGGTTTTTCATTCTTTAAAACAAAAATTTATCAACAAAGAGAGCCCTTCCAGTAACTGAAAGCATGTCATTCTGCAGTGGACTGACCAAAGATGAACCTGCATTTTCTTTCTGTTTCATGCAGCCATTGCATACAAGGTCAAGATTCTTGAATCACCTGCATCTGCCACAGAGCGACATACATATTTGGTTATTGTTACTAGATACTACCAACTAAATTTTTCAAACAGTTGGCAGTCTATGAGGATATGTTCAGGAGGCATGTACAAGGTATGGACCCTCATGTTATGTAATTATGCCTATTACAATATAATAAATATATTAGTAATAAAAACCCTTAGTACTCGTATCCAAAAAAACATTTCTAAAAATATCATACATGTTAACCATACATGCTTGATGTACCTCATATGCCTGGTAGTAGTAGAGCATAAATTAAAGGGAACGAAATAGATGTATATGGTGTAACATTTCACTCAGTTAAGTTGTATGCCATCTTATCTAAATAGTTTTCAGTGAATTGCATTACAAAATTTGTGCAAATAACTTTTAGAATATTCAAGAATATCCCCTACAGTATGTGCCTTCAACATCTACAAAAATCTAAAGAAATGAACTTCCCTTCACATCAACTTTGCCCATATAACAGAACAATCCTCATCTGAATGCAACACATTCCAAGACACAGAAGGAGGATATACCAGATTTAATCCCATAATGCCCCCAGACAAATATCTGTGTGAGCTGAGTAATGCCTCCAAAGGGATATTCACAAATTGAGTTTCACATCTCAATTTCAAGGCTGTACACCAAGCCTGGTTGGTGGCTGAGGTATCAGTATACAATAATATCTCCCCAAAGTCAGTCATCTTTCAGCTATGCCAATGAAAGCATTTTCATGAGTTTCCTTGGAAGGAAATGGAGCAACTTTTGGTTAAAGTTAGAGGACCAGGCAATAGATAATCATGAATTATTTGATGATCACCTGTCTTTGGATCAACTGCAGAGTGATTTTATGAATGCTAATCATGTGGAGAGTGATTTTACAAACACTAACTCTTTCAGTAACAAAAGTAGACCAAGATGAGACAGCAGAAGGCTTTCTGACAGAGGTGGAGGTAGTGTTGCCAGTACATACCTGACCTTGACAAAATGCCATCTGACAGGTGTTGCTAGTAATTCTACAAATTTGTATAGTTTTGCTGTTAAGAAACAATTGTCAGTGAATCCTATTCATTACAGCAAGAAACAATTTATCATTCATTACATAATAACAATTAGCAAACAACAATGCAGAGTATTACTATATTCTTATATTATACTTTGTTGCTGTCTCCCACGTAAGTAAGGTAGCGCAAGGAAATAGACGAAAGAATGGCCCAACCCACCCACATACACTTGTATATACATAAATGCCCACACACACACATTTACATACCTATACATTTCAATGTACACATACATATACATACACAGACATATACATATATACACATGTAAATATTCATACTTGCTGCCTTCATCCATTCCCATTGCCACCCCGCCACACATGAAATGGCATCCTACTCCCCCTGCATGCGCACAAGGCAGTGCTAGAAAAAGACAATAAAGGCTGCATTCATTCACACTCAGTCTCTAGCTGTCATGTGTTATGCACCGAACCACAGCTCCCTTTCCACATCCAGGCCCCCACAAAACTTTCCATGGTTTACCCCAGACACTTCATATGCCCCGGTTCAATCCAGTGACAGCACGTCAACCCGGGTATACCACATTGTTCCAATTCACTCTATTCCTTGCATGCCTTTCCATCCTCCTGTATGTTCAGGCAACGATCGCTCAAAATCTTTTTCACTCCATCCTTCCACCTCCATTTTGGTCTCCCACTTCTCATTCACTCCACCCCTGAAACATATATCCTCATTGTCAATCTTTCCTTACTCATTCTCTCCATGTGACCAAACCATTTCAATACACCCTCTTTTGCTCTCTCAACCACACTTTTTATTACAACACATCTCTTACCCTTTCATTATCTAATTGATCAAACCACCTCACACCACATATTGTCCTTAAACATTTCATTTCTAACATATCCATCCTCCTCCGCACAACCCTATCTATAGCCCATGCCTCGCAACCATGTAAGATTGTTGGAACCACTATTCCTTTAAACATACCCATTTTTGCTCCCTGAGATAATGAGCGCACCTTCCACACATTCTTCAACGTTCCCAGAGTCTTTGTCCCCCTCCCCCACCCCATGACTCACTTCCACTTCCATGGTTCCATCCACTGCTAAATCCACTCCCAGATATCTAAAACACTTCACTTCCTCCAGTTTTTCCTCCACTGAAACTTACCTTCCAATTTACTTGTCCCTCAACCGTACTGTACCTAACAACCTTGCTCTTAATTACATTTACTCTCAGCTTTCTTCTTTCACACACTTTATTCAGTCACCAACTTCTGCAGTTTCTCACCCGAATCAGCCACAAGCACTGTATCATCAGCGAACAACAATTGACTCAGTTCCCAAGCCCTCTCATCCACAACAGACTGCATACTTGCCCCTCTCTACCAAAACTCTTGCACTCAGCTTTCTAACATCCCTAACCATAAACAAATTTAACAAACATGGAGACATCACACACCCCTGCCGAAACCAACATTCTCTGGGAACCAATTACTTTCCTCTCTTCCTACTCATACACATACCTTACATCCTTAATAAAAACTTTTTACTGCTTCTAGCAACTTACCTCCCAAACCATATACTCTTGATACCTTCGACAGAGCATCTCTATCAACTCATATGCCTTCTCCAGATCCATAAATGCTACATACAAATCCATCTGCTTTTCTAAGTATTTCTCACATACATTCTTCAAAGCAAACACCTGTCAGGATCCATACATCCTCTATCACTTCTGAAACCACACTGCTCTTCCCCAATCTGATGCTCTGTACATCCCTTTACCCTTTCAATCAATACTCTCTCATATAATTTCCCAGAAATACTCAAAAAACTTATACCTCTGTAATTTGAACACTCACCTTAATCCCCTTTGCCTTTGTACAATGGCACTATGCATGCATTCCGCCAATCCTCAGGCACTTCACCATGAACCATACATAAATTGAATATCCTTACCATCCAGTCAACAACACAGTCACTCCCTGTTTTTTGTTGAAAATATTCAAAACTATAAGGTTTATTACTTTTTTAAACAATATGAAAAACATGTAATATTGAGTCAGATAACATGATTTAGCAGGATGTTATGGTATTCAACAGAGGTACCATACAACAATCAAATGTCACAGACGTCTTCATTGGTCCTAACTAGCAAAAGATAACTTAAGAAAGCCATGGTGCATGCAATCATCAAGAACTCCAGCAGACAGCCATATGTGCAAAAGGAAAACAAATTTCTTGATCCAGCTGGATACATTCCTTACTAAAACAAGCCTGGAAGAACAAACAAATGTTCTCTTACACAATTTGCAGTGAGACCATGAAAATCTTTTAAAGTCTTATCTGGACATGGGTGATATTCTAACCCCTTACCCTTAAAATATTGCATATGAAAATCAGTAGAGTCCTAGCCAAGTAAAACATGTTCTAATCATTTTTACCAATATCTGAGGGAACCAATGCCTCCTTTATATACTGACTAGAGGTATGGATACCTCTATCATGAGTATAAAAAAATCCAAAGCACTTTTATGGCAAAGAAAACCATTATAGAGGGATGGAACATGCACAATCCACCTCAGTCCTTGCTGGGCTAAAGCGTAAATATATGAGATTTTGCAAGATTCTGATGATGATGACAGTCAACTTTCATTTTAGGACAAATCAAAAGATATTTAAGGCAGATTCATCAAGCAAGCAAAGCAGAAGAAAACGAAAGTGAAGGATGACATGTTGGGTAACAGAACATGCAGTGTCTTTAAATGGCTGAAGCATGTCAAATTCCAAATGCCTCAGTGTAGAGCTGAACTTTAAATGTTGATGATGCATTTCGTTTTAAAGGATGTTTGTTTTGATGGTTCCAATACCTTTTTGTAATATTTCAAATATTGCTAATATTCACCAGGCTAGGGCCTAAAGGGGTTATGGAAAACACTGCATCTCACATGGCCCTCACCTCTCTAGGCCCCCCTCCCTACACATGGCCCTCCCTTCCGCCATCAACTCATACAGCCCCCCCTTTCCCTATCTCTTGTACAGCCCTTCTTTACCCCATCCCACAACCCTACAACTGTCCTCCCTTCCCTAAGCTTTCCATCCTCTGTATGACCCTCCCCTGAGACACCCACCCCCTGCAGAACCCTACCCTCCCAGGACCCTTACACCTTGCTCTGTCCTTCTCTCTCTGACCTTTCACTGCCCCCACCTCCCCCAAGCACTCTATCCCTAGCATAGCCCTCTCCTCCCCCTACTCGAACTACCCTTCCCTCCTAAAACCCCCACTCAATGTTGGCTAGTCCAGTTGGTGTGGATAACACAAGCCACCATGTTAGCTATGGTGGCTTGTGCCTGACATAGAGTAAAAACCCATTCTAACACTCTATTTCATGAGGTGGGTAGTCCATCAGAAGCCAGTTTCTTTCATATTCCAAAATTTACAACTAACAATATAGATAGAAAATATCAACAAACTATTTCAAGAGGTGGGTAGTCCATCAGAAGCCAGTTTCTTTCATAGAAAATATTAACAAGTACCGGTTTTTGGAAAAGAGAAAATGTATGAGTGAAGACAAGGTGATAAAAGTGAGCAAGCCCGGACAATAAATTTGTGTGAAAAATACCAGGAGAGATTAGGTGAAAAAGAATGCCAAAGGTAAGAGTAAATGAAGCAATGGGAGTGGATGAGGAATGGAACATATCTAGGGAAGCAGTGCTGGCATGTGTGAGAGAAGTGTATGGTATGCTGTAAGGTGGGAAATAGGAAGGTGAGGAAGCTTAGCGAGTGTGAGGATGAAGAAGTAAAGTTGCTTTTATAATTATAGACAAAAGACAGGTGTACGAGTGGTACTTAAGGGGAAGAAGTGCGAATAATTGGGAGATGTACAAGGGAAACACCAGGAGGTCAAGTGAAAGGCGCTAGAGGCTGAAAAAGAGGATGAATGAGAGTTGGGGATGAGCAAGTATCAGTTAACTTCAGGAGAATAAGATATTTTGGAAAGGGGTTAACTGAGTGAAAAATAGAGAACAAATGGGAACATCAAAAGAGACAAAATGGGAAGTGGTAATTGGTATAGATGTGGGGAAGAGGAGATGGAGTGAGTATTTTGTAAGGAATGCTGAAAGTGTCTGATGATGGGGAGGGAGATGGGGAGGTATGCAAAGTAAGAGTCATGGAAAGTGGTTTAGTGATGACATAAGAGGGGGAAAGCCTTGAGTCATATGAAACGTGGCAACATGGCTGAAGCAGATGGTATTGCAGTTGAATATCTTAAGACAGGGTTACTGTTTGGTGATGGGTTAGGGTGAGGTGCCTAAGTACTGACAGGATGCATGTATAGTGCCACTGTATAAAGGTAAGGAGAACAAATGTGAGTGTACAAGCTACAAAGGTGTAAGTTTGTTGAGTATGATTGGTAAGTAGTACGGAATAGTGACTGAAAGGCTGAAGGCATGTACAGAGCATCAGAATAAGGAGCAAGAATGTGGTTTCGGGAGTGGCAGAGGATATGAGGATCAGGTGTTTGCTTTAAAGAATGTACATTGAGAAATACTTAAGAGAAAAAGAAGACTTGCATGTGACTTTACAGATCTGGAGAAAGCATATGATAGGTTTGACAGAAAGGCCTTGTGGAAGAACTTATGAATATATGGTGTGGAAGGAAAGCCACTAAACACAGAATTTTTTTTATAAGGAATGCAAGGCATGTATGTAAGTAGGTAGGGAAGAGAGTGCATGGGTCTAGGTGAAGGTGGATCTGTGGCAAGGGTGTGTGGTGTCACCATGGCTGTTGCTGTTTTACATGTTTACAGATGGGGTAGTGAGGGAGGTAAATGCAAGGGTCTTGGACAATGGGGTGAGTAAGCAGTCTTTAAGGGGAGAGGGAACCTGGGAAGTGATTATGTTTTTGTTTGCTGAAGACACAGCATTGGCAACAGATTCGAGGGAGAAACTGCAATAGTAAATGTCTGAATTTGGGAAGGTAAGTGAAAGGAGGATGTTGAGAGTTAATGAGAATAAAAGCAATTTTATTAGGTCTAACAATGCAGAGAGACAGGTTAGTTGGTGTAAGCTTGAGTGGAGGAAATTTGGAGGAAGTGAAGTGTTTTAGATACCCAAGAGTGGACACGGCAGTGAATGGAACCACGATAGTGGAACCAAGTCAAAGGGTGGATGAGGGGGTGAAGGGTCTCAGGGCACTGAAGAATGAATGTATGGAAATAGAGGTCATTAAATGAGAGAATGAAAACGGTATGTTTTGAAGGTATAGTAGTCTCACTGATGTATCAATGCAAGGCATGTACTATAGATGAAAATGTGTAGAGGAGGGTGGATGTGTTGGAAATTAAATGTTTAAAGACAAAATGTGGTATGAGGTGGTTTGATGGAGTAAGTAATAAAAGGGAAAGGGAGAGGTGTAGTAACAAGAGCAGAGGAGGGTATGCAGAAATGGTGTGGACATATGGAGAGAATGAATGAGATGATGATGATACATGGGCCAGAAGTGTAGATACAAGGAAAAGGGGAGACCAATGTTGAGGTGCTTTTTGGAACTCTTTGCACATGCAGCATTAATAGCGCTTTATACCGCAAAAAAAAAATAACAAATCTTCGTAGGCATAAAAGTACAAAAAACAGCATTACACCATTAATCCCTTACTACCTCGGTAAGATTTTCTTTCCAATCCTGAAAATCTCAAGTTTTCCAGCTGTTTAAGAAATGTATTTAACTTTACAATTTCAGTCATCTGATAATAAGGAAAAGCACTTCAGAAGTATATCTCATAAACTACTGTCATTCTAAAATGTGCAGAATTTCTGCAATTCTGCCAGCATAACATGCTGAAAAGTTGAGGAGTAAGGCTTGTGTCAAGATAGTTGCAACTCCAAATGTTTTATAATCAATTTTACCTACACCAAAATCCTGGAGTGAAAAAGATTTTGTGTGATCGGGGCCTGAACATGCAGGAGGGTGAAAGGAGGGCAAGGAATAGAGTGAATTGGAGCGATGTGGTATACCGGGGTTGACGTGCTGTCAGTGGATTGAATCAAGGCATGTGAAGCGTCTGGGGTAAGCCATGGAAAGCTGTGTAGGTATGTATATTTGCGTGTGTGGACGTATGTATATACATGTGTATGGGGGGAGTTGGGCCATTTCTTTCGTCTGTTTCCTTGCGCTACCTTGCAAACGCGGGAGACAGCGACAAAGTATAATAAAATATAAATAAAAAAAGTTCTTTCAATAATCAGTGTGATTCACTGAAAATTTTTCTATTACAAAAAAATTATGCAGTCCATGGGGTATGAGAGGGGCCTGGGAAGAGAGTCAATTGTTGTTTGCTGATAATATAGCACTGGTGGCTGATTTCAGTGAGAAACTGCAGAAGTTGTGATTAAAGTTTGGGAGTGTGTGTGTGAAAGGAGAAAGTTGAGAGTGAATGTTTTTGGGTTCAGCAGGATAGAGGGACAAGTTAGTTGGGGTGTAAGTCTGAATGGAGAAAAACTGGAGGAAGTGAGTGTTTTAGATACCTGGGAATGGACATGGCAAGGAATGGAACCATGGAAGTGGAAGTAAGTTAAAGGGTGAGGGAGGGGGAAAGAGAAAACATTACCCAGGAGGGCAAAAATGGGTATTTTGAAGGAAGAGTATCCCCATCAATACTATATGGATGCAAGGCATGGGCAATAGAGGTAGTGTAAAGGAGGATGGATGTGTTAGAAATGAAGTGTTTATGAACAAAATGTGGTGTTAAGTGGTGTGATAAGCAAGTAATGAAAGAATACGAGAGATGTGTGGTAACTGAAAGAGTGTGGTTGAAAGAGCAAAGGAGGATGTGCTGAAATGGTTTGGAAATATGATGAGAATAGGTGAGGATAGGTTGACAAAGAGGATATATGTGTCAGAAGTGGAAGGAACAAGGAGAACAGGGAACCAAACTGGAAATGGAAGGATGGAGTGAAAAAGATTTTGAGTGATCACAGCCTGAAGATGCAGGAGGAATGAAAGACATGCACATGATAGAGTGAACTGGAATGATATGGTATAATGAGGCCTACATGCTGTCAAAGACTGAACCAGGGTATGTGAAATGTCCAGGGTAAACTACAGAAATAAAATATGATAAGTTCCCAAGTGCACCTTCATGTCATGATGACATTGTAAGGGGACATACAAGAATGAGACAGAAGATGTGGAACAGTCAGTTGATGGACAAGGAAGAGACATAGCTAAGAAGCCATTGGTAAACAAGCAATAATTCATAAACAGTTCCCTTTCTTATCTGCATAATAAAAATCTTATGACAGGCATGATGCCACAACCGTACACACAATCCCAAACACCGCCATCTGATATTGCTTGGATACCAATGATACCTTAGCTACATCTTCTTGTTTATCAACTGACTGTTCTAAAACTTCTATTTCCCCTAACAATAAGATCATTACATGAAAGTGCACTTTGGACCTTATCAAGTTTTATTTTCCTGCGGACGTGTGGTGTGAGGTGGTTTGATAGAGTAAGTAATGAAAGGATAAAAGACATGAGTGGCAATAAAAATGAGAGCATTGAGAGAAGGGAAGAGGGTGTGTTGAAATGGACTCGACATATGGATAGAATGAATGAGGAAAGAAAGACAAAGAGAATATATGTGTCAGAGGTGGAGGGAACTAGGAGAAACAGGAGACCAAATTGGAGGTGGAAGTATGAAGTGAAAAAGATTTTGAGCAACCAGGACCTGAATCTACAGGAGGGTGAGAGATGTGCAAGGATTAGAGTGAATTGGAACGAGGTGGTACAAGGGGGTTGATGTGCTTCCATCCATTCCCGTCGCCACCCTACCCCCCCCCCCCCCCCCCACACACACACACACACACACACACACACACACATGCGAGGTAGTGCTAGGAAAAGACAAAAAAGCCAGATTCGTTCACACTCAGTCTCTGGCTGTCATGTGTAATGCACCGAAACAACAGCTCCCTTTCCAGGTCCGGCCTTACAAAACTTTCCATGGTTTACTCCAGATGCTTCACATGCCCTGATTCATTCCACTGACAGTATGTCAATCCTGGTATACGATATCATTCCAATTCACTCTATTCCTTGCACTCCTTTCACCCTCCTGTATGTTCAGGCCCCGATAGCTCAAAATCTTTTTCACTCCATCTTTCCACCTCCCATATGATCTCCTGCTTCTCCTCATTCCCTCTACCTCTGACACATATACCCTCTTTTATTATAATTTGTATTGTTATTATTATTATTATTATTATTAATGGAAGTAAGGGGAGTGGGGGAGGAATGGGATGTATTTAGGGAATCAGTGATGGATTGCGCAAAAGATGCTTGTGGCATGAGAAGAGTGGGAGGTGGGTTGATTAGAAAGGGTAGTGAGTGGTGGGATGAAGAAGTAAGAGTATTAGTGAAGAGAAGAGAGAGGCATTTGGACGATTTTTGCAGGGAAAAAATGCAATTGAGTGGGAGATGTATAAAAGAAAGAGACAGGAGGTCAAGAGAAAGGTGCAAGAGGTGAAAAAAAGGGCAAATGAGAGTTGGGGTGAGAGAGTATCATTAAAGTTTAGGGAGAATAAAAAGATGTTCCAGAAGGAGGTAAATAAAGTGCATAAGACAAGGGAGCAAATGGGAACTTCAGTGAAGGGCGCAAATGGGGAGGTGATAACAAGTAGTAGTGGTGATGTGAGAAGGAGATGGAGTGAGTATTTTGAAGGTTTGTTGAATGTGTTTCATGATAGAGTGGCAGATATAGGGTGTTTTGGTCGAGGTGGTGTGCAAAGTGAGAGGGTTAGGGAAAATGATTTGGTAAACAGAGAAGAGGTAGTAAAAGCTTTGCGGAAGATGAAAGCCGGCAAGGCAGCAGGTTTGGATGGTATTGCAGTGGAATTTATTAAAAAAGGGGGTGACTGTATTGTTGACTGGTTGGTAAGGTTATTTAATGTATGTATGACTCATGGTGAGGTGCCTGAGGATTGGCAGAATGCATGCATAGTGCCATTGTACAAAGGCAAAGGGGATAAGAGTGAGTGCTCAAATTACAGAGGTATAAGTTTGTTGAGTATTCCTGGTAAAGTATATGGGAGGGTATTGATTGAGAGGGTGAAGGCATGTACAGAGCATCAGACTGGGGAAGAGCAGTGTGGTTTCAGAAGTGGTAGAGGATGTGTGGATCAGGTGTTTGCTTTGAAGAATGTATGTGAGAAATACTTAGAAAAGCAAATGGATTTGTATGTAGCATTTATGGATCTGGAGAAGGCATATGATAGAGCTGATAGAGATGCTCTGTGGAAGGTATTAAGAATATATGGTGTGGGAGGCAAGTTGTTAGAAGCAGTGAAAAGTTTTTATCGAGGATGTAAGGCATGTGTACGTGTAGGAAGAGAGGAAAGTGATTGGTTCTCAGTGAATGTAGGTTTGCGGCAGGGGTGTGTGATGTCTCCATGGTTGTTTAATTTGTTTATGGATGGGGTTGTTAGGGAGGTGAATGCAAGAGTTTTGGAAAGAGGGGTAAGTATGAAGTCTGTTGGGGATGAGAGAGCTTGGGAAGTGAGTCAGTTGTTGTTCGCTGATGATACAGCGCTGGTGGCTGATTCATGTGAGAAACTGCAGAAGCTGGTGACTGAGTTTGGTAAAGTGTGTGAAAGAAGAAAGTTAAGAGTAAATGTGAATAAGAGCAAGGTTATTAGGTACAGTAGGGTTGAGGGTCAAGTCAATTGGGAGGTGAGTTTGAATAGAGCAAAACTGGAGGAAGTGAAGTGTTTTAGATATCTGGGAGTGGATCTGGCAGCAGATGGAACCATGGAAGCGGAGGTGGATCATAGGGTGGGGGAGGGGGCGAAAATTCTGGGAGCCTTGAAGAATGTGTGGAAGTCGAGAACATTATCTCGGAAAGCAAAAATGGGTATGTTTGAAGGAATAGTGGTTCCAACAATGTTGTATGGTTGCGAGGCGTGGACTATGGATAGAGTTGTGCGCAGGAGGATGGATGTGCTGGAAATGAGATGTTTGAGGACAATGTGTGGTGTGAGGTGGTTTGATCGAGTAAGTAACGTAAGGGTAAGAGAGATGTGTGGAAATAAAAAGAGCGTGGTTGAGAGAGCAGAAGAGGGTGTTTTGAAATGGTTTGGGCACATGGAGAGAATGAGTGAGGAAAGATTGACCAAGAGGATATATGTGTCGGAGGTGGAGGGAACGAGGAGAAGAGGGAGACCAAATTGGAGGTGGAAAGATGGAGTGAAAAAGATTTTGTGTGATCGGGGCCTGAACATGCAGGAGGGTGAAAGGAGGGCAAGGAATAGAGTGAATTGGAGCGATGTGGTATACCGGGGCTGACGTGCTGTCAGTGGATTGAATCAAGGCATGTGAAGCGTCTGGGGTAAACCATGGAAAGCTGTGTAGGTATGTATATTTGCGTGTGTGGACGTATGTATATACATGTGTATGGGGGTGGGTTGGGCCATTTCTTTCGTCTGTTTCCTTGCGCTACCTCGCAAACGCGGGAGACAGCGACAAAGAAAAAAAAAAAAAAATTATTATTATTATTATTATTATTATTATTATATTATAACAGAGCATCAGATTGGGGGAAAGCAGTGTGGTTTCAGAAGTGGTAGAGGATGTGTGGATCAGGTGTTTGCTTTGAAGAATGTATGTGAGAAATACTTAGAAAAGCAAATGGATTTGTATGTAGCATTTATGGATCTGGAGAAAGCATATGATAGAGTTGATAGAGATGCTCTTTGGAAGGTATTCAGAATATATGGTGTGGTAGGCAAGTTGTTAGAAGCAGTGAAAAGTTTTTATCGAGGATGTAAGTCATGTGTACGTGTAGGAAGAGAGGAAAGTGATTGGTTCTCAGTGAATGCAGGTTTGCGGTAGGGATGTGTGATGTCTCCATGGTTGTTTAATTTGTTTATGGATGGGGTTGTTAGGGAGGTAAATGCCAAAGTTTTGGAAAGAGGGGCATGTATGCAGCCTGTTGTGGATGAGAGAGCTTGGGAAGTGAGTCAGTTGTTGTTCGCTGATGATACAGCACTGGTGGCTGATTCATGTGAGAAACTGCAGAAGCTGGTGACTGAGTTTGGTAAAGTGTGTGAAAGAAGAAAGTTAAGAGTAAATGTGAATAAGAACAAGGTTATTAGGTACAGTAGGGTTGAGGGTCAAGTCAATTGGGAGGTAAGTTTGAATGGAGAAAAACTGGAGGAAGTAAAGTGTTTTAGATATCTGGGAGTGGATCTGGAAGCGGATGGAACCATGGAAGCCTTCGGAAGTGAATCATAGGGTGGGGGAGGGGGTAAAAATTCTGGGAGCCTTGAAGAATGTTTGGAAGTCGAGAACATTATTTCGGAAAGCAAAAATGGGTATGTTTGAAGGAATGGTGGTTCCAACAATGTTGTATGGTTGCGAGGCGTGGGCTATGGATAGAGTTGTGCGCAGGAGGGTGGATGTGCTGGAAATGAGATGTTTGAGGACAATATGTGGTGTGAGGTGGTTTGATCGAGTAAGTAATGTAAGGGTAAGAGAGATGTGTGGAAATAAAAAGAGTGTGGTTGAGAGAGCAGAAGAGGGTGTTTTGAAATGGTTTAGTCACATGGAGAGAATGAGTGAGGAAAGATTGACCAAGAGGGTATATGTGTCGGAGGTGGAGGGAACGAGAAGTGGGAGACCAAATTGGAGGTGGAAAGATGGAGTGAAAAAGATTTTGAGTGATCGGGGCCTGAACATGCAGGAGGGTGAAAGGCATGCAAGGAATAGAGTGAATTGGAACGATGTGGTATACCGGGGTCGACGTGCTGTCAGTGGATTGAACCAGGGCATGTGAAGTGTCTGGGGTAAACCATGGAAAGTTCTGTGGGGAAGGGATGTGGAAAGGGAGCTGTGGTTTCAGTGCATTATTACATGGCAGCTAGAGACTGAGTGTGAACGAATGGGGCCTTTGTTGTATTCCTGGCGCTACATCGTGCACATGAGGGGGGAGGGGGTTGTTATTTCATGTGTGGCAGGGTGGCAATGGGAATGAATGAAGGCAGACAGTATGAATTATGTACATGTGTATATATGTATATGTCTGTGTGTGTGTGTATATATATATATATATGTATACATTGAGATGTATAGGTATGTATATTTGCGTGTGTGGACATATATGTATATACATGTGTATGTGGGTGGGTTGGGCCATTCTTTCGTCTGTTTCCTTGTGCTACCTCGCTAACGCGGGAGACAGCAACAAAGCAAAATAAATAAATAAATAAATATATGTATTTATCAATTTCATTATACTTACTCGCCGTCTCCCGCATCAGCAAGGTAGCGCAAGGAAACAGACAAGGAATGGCCTAACCCACCCACATACACATGCATATACATGAACTCCCATACACACACATATATATACATATACACATACATATATATACATGTACACATTCACACTTGCTGCCTTCATTCATTCCTGTTGCCACCCCACCAAACATGAAATAGCATCCCCCCCTCCAGCGGGGTTATGCCAAGAAAAGACAAAATAAGGCCACATTTGTTCACACTCAATCTCGAGCTGTCCTGGTTAATGCACCAAAACCACAAACATATTTATGAAAACAATTTATTAAAGCTACATGAGCTTTAACAAGTTAAACAGGCCTTTAATAACTTAGCAACATCTAAAAACATTCAATGATGGCACAGCCCTTAAGCATCTTGGTATGACCCTTAAGTACCAAGGGATGGCAACTGAGCGCAATGGTATGACTGCTGAGCATGACAGTACGACTCTCTTGGTACGATGTCGTGCCCTTTGACATGACCTCTCAGGGTCAGGTCAAAGGATATTCCAGCACACTCAAGGGTCAGAACATCTCACTCAAAAGATTGTACTGTAGTCCTCAAGGGGTATGCAGACCCACATCAGCCTGCATCACCAGCTGAGAGAGATAGATTGGAAACTAACAGGGCCTACACGCTCCCTGACTGGAGGGTCAGGGGTTATTAATCACTAATGACCCAGGTGATTACATGTTGCAGCCATTCATTGTAGTGTAACAGCTGGCCTAAACTGGGCCTTGCTATCTCATTACAAAGAAATCCTGGTAAGACCTGGGATTACCTACCCCCTTCCCCCAGTTGGGTCTGAGGAGGGATTACAGACAGTGGATTTATCCAATGACTAAGTTATGTTACATTCCATCTCCTTTCTCTGATTTTTTCATATAATATGATTGTAACCTTCACTCCAGCTTCTGTTTCATATAACTGCTTTTGATTCAAAATTGTGCCTATAGGTAAACAGTGACCACATCAATCTAATATGTTTCAAATTCACATACATGTGAACTGCTACTAGTGTTTGTATGTGATGTGTTCCCCTCCATACTTCTTGGATTATATGACACCTCTGGAGTGATCACTGCCCATGACCATTTAAGGGTGCGCCAAGCATTGAGATCATTTTTGTAGAATTACGAACTACTTTTGTCCCAGACATCATGTAAGAGTGTCAAGTGGTGCTCAATAGACACAAGTTCTATCCAGGACTTTGGTTCAAACCATGGCCCTGGTAGCATGATAGGAAGCAAGGTGCCCACCATACCATGGTGTCTGTCAAAGACTGGCACAGGGAAGAACTAGTGACAACTTTTATGATATCACTAGAACTTTCTTAAGTTTTACCTCTCTCCCTCCAACATTTTCAAGGTGCTGCAGTCATCGCACAAGGAGTGAATTTTAAAAGCATCACTTATTCCTCACTTCCCATCCCATCCCTCTTCCTGAATAGTGATCTCTCTCTCTCTCATTTATACCTCAGGTATGTATACTTGGGAGGCAGGCCCAACCTTGACATTAGACAATACAGTGATACATGACCATGACTCCTGCTGATACATGGTTCATGCTGTTCCAGCGTTTAGTCACTGAAATAAAAGAAAGAGAAGGTTTGCAGCACCCACCACTTCTATTACTTGTAGTTGCCTTCTGTGACATGCAGGGAACACAAAAGATGACTTCCTTCTTCCCTCTCCCCGAGGATAGGGTGTTCAGGATTAACACTTAGTGATATATTCACTAATGTGCAATACATGAACTCATTCATGATGTTCACTGTCCTCATTACTATAAACATCATATGCTGATTCATGGTAACTGTAACTGATTTGTTCACTGCTGTACTTCATATATTGATTGGGAATCATAAGAGGTAATAGCATAAAACCTAAGAGCAATGAATTTATATAAATGATGGTGAAATCTGTGCACTGAAAGATGTTTAAAACAACTAAGTGGAGATAGAAAAATTAAGTACACAGTGAAGCAAGAATCCAGAAAACAGGATGGTGTTAGGATTCTAAACAAACATAGAAGCCTTGTGAGGGTGTAGTATAGCAAGATCTCTCAGAGGCACCTCTGCTACTTCCATCACTAATCTCAGAGCACATCATATGAACAGAAACCCACAACTATTCATGAGAAGCTACGGAGGACCACAGGGTCATATTCATTTTTGGAAATTGTAGCCTATATGAAGAAAAAATTATCCTTCATCCCCACTCACAGTAACCTCCACACCTTGGTGCACTTTTCACTCAACACTGGATGATGTATTCATCACGAACAACTTAAAGCAAAGATCCAACAGGAAAATGTAGCCCTATTTCTAAGTCTCTAATGATCTCTTTAACATTCTGAACCTTTGTGATACTGCATATATATAAAAAGACAAAGGGGAGTGACCCTACAGAGGAAGCAGACTCATTCATGCTCTACAGATACCCCTGCTGATGGAAAATATCAATATATCATAAAATCACCTTTAGATGCTGAAGTTGCTCCAGGAGAAAAATCTGAGGGGGAATTTACTGGTGTGAGAGGTGATTTTTTCTTATCCAACCCAAATGATGCAAAGAAATTCTCAGACTCGTCCTTTAACTTTTCTGGAAGCCCTGGAAGATAAGGGATTCTCAAAATTCAAAATATAGAGCATAATACCCAAAGAAAAAAATTAATGTTACCATTCACACACACAATTTAATACCATCATTTTGCACTACCACTTTTTACATTCTTATAGAGTAAAAAATTCATGCAGATGGGATTTTCTTCCTTAAAATGACTAACTTGGCACAGGCAAAACATTCCCCAATCAAGGATATCTTGGATGAAAGAAAAGTAAAAGGCAAAGAAAGTAGAAATCAATCAAGGTACTGCAAGTGTCTGTAGACCTAACTTTTACCAAAAGAAAGGTTATATGAAGAGGGAAAGACAAAAGAAGGAAGAAATTTCCATAGATTAGCTGTTCGAGGGAAGAAAGAGGTATCAAAAAAGTTACACAGAAACTATGGAAAGCAGCAGCAAAACGTCTGTCAAGGGTCCAAACCCTGGGGGTTTGGACACATGCAGACACCTTACATAAACAATGGACAAATAATATCTATAAAAAAGAAAGAGCAGCAACACTGCATTATAATAAAAGGGAAGGTTGAAGAGTGGTGATATCAGGAGAATCAATGAGGCAGAAGGCTTTTGATTCCACTCTAGTTAACAGAGAGGTAGAGAGCCACTCTGGATGTGTGAGCAGTATTCCATTCTTGGTTATATAAAACCCTTGTAGATATGAAAGAGTTGCTGACAAGAAAAATAACTGAAGCACCTATGCAATATTCCTAGCTCTTGGGAAACAGACAGAGTAGAGGATATTGGTTTTGCCCAACATGTTTCTGAGAAAGGAAATATGATCAGAATGAGAAAGAGAATAAGTATAAAGGGGAAGACAAATGCAGTATATAAAGTGGAACAACCATCAGCATATGAGTGAACAGGGTTAGAATAGAAGAGAGAAAATCATTTATTGAGAGAAGAAAGAGAGCAAGCAATACAACAGAACCCTGTGGAACTTAATTACTGATAGGAAAGGAAGGGAAAGTTGTTCCTTGACAAATGTGATAGAATGGGCAGAGAGGAAACTATGCATTAGAACAGAGAGAAGCAGTGAAACCACAGGAAGGGAGTTCAGAGAGCAGAGACTTATGCCATACCTTGTCAAAGGCTTTGGAGATGTTGAGCATTACAACAAAAGTTTCACCAAAATCCCTGAGAGAGGAGGACCAGAGGAAAGTCACAGAGGATGGAAGATTATCAGTAAACCTAGCTCTGTGAAATCCATACAAGTTGTCTGACAGAGCAGCAGAAGTGAGAACTATCAACAATATCTGAAAGGGTTAGAATAGTCTCCTTTCTTGGGGATGGGTTGTACCTTGGAGTACTTCTAAGCAGAAGGGAAAGTCTGGGATTTCAGACAGAGGCAAAATAGATGAACAAGGACTGGTGCTAGCAAAGAAGCACACTCTCTTAGAACCCAAAAGAGGTATGTCATCTGAGCCTTATGCTTTGTCCATCTGAACCTAGGAGAGTACTTCAGCTGAAAGCCCCAGCACAAGGAGAACATAGGAGATGGCATAGTTTATTGGGATAATATGGGTGGTGGAGGATTAAAAGCTAAATCATCCATAGTTGACTTAGTGGGAAATAAGGTACCAAAGAGAGCTGCTTTATCAGCTGGAGAGTTAACAAAGTATTCATTAGGTCTTAAAAAAGAAGAAAGCTTGAATTACAGCTGTTGAAGATGCTTTTGGTTAAGAATAAAAAAAGATTTGTCTGTAAAAGAAGTCAATTCAGCACACTTTCTTGTTAGGAAAGTGCATGTGGCTCTTGAAGAACAGCTACACAATGATTCTGAGCCAAAATGAAAACAAGAGTGTGTTCGGTACATCCCAACCCTGACACAATAAACAAGAGAGAAAGAGCAAGTAATTTGTAAAAAGATGGAATGCAGGACTTCATCCCAGCCAAGATAATCTCTGCAAGGCAAGAAGCACAAAAAAAGGAATCCCGACTTGAGAAGCAGTACCCATCCCAGGGGAAGTCAATAAAGAAGTTGTGCATGGATAACCTTTACGCTCTCCCATCCAAATTGCCAAAGTTAGCATTTCAAGGGAGGGGGGGAAATAGAGTATGAATGAGCCCAATTAAAATCTATAGAAATAAGATTCTGGTTTGGAGATCCTGTGGAGGCAGAAATGGTGTATGGATAGTTGGAGGGTTTGGAGAAAAAAAAAAGTTAAGTCTGTTAGGAAAGTGGTAATCATCAAAAATATATCTTCGAAAGGAAAATTCCCATATCAAAAACATATAATCTTCTTGGAAGCACCAAGTGACAAATTCGAAAAGTTACCATCCCTGACAGTAACTCAAGTTAGTGAAATGCACACATTCAAAATTAAAGGTCACTGTGACCTCTGGTGTACAAAACAACAGAGGTCAGTAATGTTTGATCTGGTCCTGATATTTGTTCTTAAAGAACCTAAATGATTTACAATTCATGAAAAAATAAACATTTGTTCTTATGCATATGGAAGGAGGAGAAGTCAAGATGAAAAGAGAATATTTTAGATGATTAAATGCTTTGGCAGTTTTGATGAAAGGAAGCAAATCCTCTTGTAATGGATTTGAATGTAGAGGAGAGCACTATGATAGCTGAGGGTATAACTGGGAGACATGGGGTTAACATTATCAATGATACTGGAAACACTTCCCAAGTATAAAAATAAAGGTCCAGAGATAAGTATACAAGAATGAGTGAGGTATGAGGTCAACATACTACGAGTTCATATATATATGCTGAGTAATAGGCATGCTGGCTGTTTTAGTAGCTTAGCATACAGACATGATGTAAACAGAAGCATGATGAGAAGATTCATTCTTCAGCACAAGATGAATGTGCATTGCACCAAAGACGAATACAACAGGACCGAACCAGATGTCAACATAAAATGTTGAGATAAACTATGTGATGCTACTACGTTTGTGAATCAAAAACCATTGCAACACAAACCTCGTCAGGTAGTAGTGTCCCGCAGTGTATCGAGACAGACTTCCCCAGAACTTTTTAAAGGGGAAGTAAGTGTTTATAGTTGTGTTACTGGAGTGATAGTTTTCATACATGGTGCTTTGACAAGAAAATAGTGAAATTGGAAAAAATGTAGCTTAGACATTGAAGCTTATTGATACAGTGGTTAAATTGATGAGAACTACTATTGACTTTTGTGTAAATAAATTAAACATTTCCTTTTTCCATAGCCAGAGGTTGAACCATTATGTGACATTCATTTTTTTCTTTTCATTTCAAGCTAGAAGTTTCAGTTTTCTAAATTGTTTCTTACATTTTTCATATGTATATGTGTGGATGTAACCAAGATGTGAAAAAAGGAGAGATAGGTAGTATGTTTGAGGAAAGGAACCTGGATGTTTTGGCTCTGAGTGAAACGAAGCTCAAGGGTGAAGGGGAAGAGTGGTTTGGGAATGTCTTGGGAGTAAAGTCAGGGGTTAGTGAGAGGACAAGAGCATGGGAAGGAGTAGCACTACTCCTGAAACAGGAGTTGTGGGAGTACGTGATAGAATGTAAGAAAGTAAATTCTCGATTAATATGGGTAAAACTGAAAGTTGATGGAGAGAGATGGGTGATTATTGGTGCATATGCACCTGGGCATGAGAAGAAAGATCATGAGAGGCAAGTGTTTTGGGAGCAGCTGAATGAGTGTGTTAGTGGTTTTGATGCACGAGACCGGGTTATAGTGATGGGTGATTTGAATGCAAAGGTGAGTAATGTGGCAGTTGAGGGAATAATTGGTATACATGGGGTGTTCAGTGTTGTAAATGGAAATGGCGAAGAGCTTGTAGATTTATGTGCTGAAAAAGGACTGATGATTGGGAATACCTGGTTTAAAAAGCGAGATATACATAAGTATACTTATGTAAGTAGGAGAGATGGCCAGAGACCGTTATTGGATTATGTGTTAATTGACAGGTGCGCGAAAGAGAGACTTTTGGATGTTAATGTGCTGAGAGGTGCAACTGGAGGGATGTCTGATCATTATCTTGTGGAGGCTAAGGTGAAGATTTGTATGGGTTTTCAGAAAAAAAGAGTGAATGTTGGGGTGAAGAGGGTGGTGAGAGTAAGTGAGCTTGGGAAGGAGACTTGTGTGAGGAAGTACCAGGAGAGACTGAGTACAGAATGGAAAAAGGTGAGAACAATGGAAGTAAAGGGAGTGGGGGAGGAATGGGATGTATTTAGGGAATCAGTGATGGATTGCGCAAAAGATGCTTGTGGCATGAGAAGAGTGGGAGGTGGGTTGATTAGAAAGGGTAGTGAGTGGTGGGATGAAGAAGTAAGAGTATTAGTGAAAGAGAAGAGAGAGGCATTTGGACGATTTTTGCAGGGAAAAAATGCAGTTGAGTGGGAGACGTATAAAAGAAAGAGGCAGGAGGTCAAGAGAAAGGTGCAAGAGGTGAAAAAAAGGGCAAATGAGAGTTGGGGTGAGAGAGTATCATTAAATTTTAGGGAGGATAAAAAGATGTTCTGGAAGGAGGTAAATAAAGTGCGTAAGACAAGGGAGCAAATGGGAACTTCAGTGAAGGGCGCAAATGGGGAGGTGATAACAAGTAGTGGTGATGTGAGAAGGAGATGGAGTGAGTATTTTGAAGGTTTGTTGAATGTGTTTGATGATAGAGTGGCAGATATATGGTGTTTCGGTCGAGGTGGTGTGCAAAGTGAGAGGGTTAGGGAAAATGATTTGGTAAACAGAGAAGAGGTAGTAAAAGCTTTGCGGAAGATGAAAGCCGGCAAGGCAGCAGGTTTGGATGGTATTGCAGTGGAATTTATTAAAAAAGGGGGTGACTGTATTGTTGACTGGTTGGTAAGGTTATTTAATGTATGTATGACTCACGGTGAGGTGCCTGAGGATTGGAGGAATGCGTGCATAGTGCCATTGTACAAAGGCAAAGGGGATAAGAGTGAGTGCTCAAATTACAGAGGTATAAGTTTGTTGAGTATTCCTGGTAAATTATATGGGAGGGTATTGATTGAGAGGGTGAAGGCATGTACAGAGCATCAGATTGGGGAAGAGCAGTGTGGTTTCAGAAGTGGTAGAGGATGTGTGGATCAGGTGTTTGCTTTGAAGAATGTATGTGAGAAATACTTAGAAAAGCAAATGGATTTGTATGTAGCATTTATGGATCTGGAGAAGGCATATGATAGAGTTGATAGAGATGCTCTGTGGAAGGTATTAAGAATATATGGTGTGGGAGGCAAGTTGTTAGAAGCAGTGAAAAGTTTTTATCGAGGATGTAAGGCATGTGTACGCGTAGGAAGAGAGGAAAGTGATTCGTTCTCAGAGAATGTAGGTTTGCGGCAGGGGTGTGTGATGTCTCCATGGTTGTTTAATTTGTTTATGGATGGGGTTGTTAGGGAGGTGAATGCAAGAGTTTTGGAAAGAGGGGCAAGTATGAAGTCTGTTGGGGATGAGAGAGCTTGGGAAGTGAGTCAGTTGTTGTTCGCTGATGATACAACGCTGGTGGCTGATTCATGTGAGAAACTGCAGAAGCTGGTGACTGAGTTTGGTAAAGTGTGTGAAAGAAGAAAGTTAAGAGTAAATGTGAATAAGAGCAAGGTTATTAGGTACAGTAGGGTTGAGGGTCAAGTCAATTAGGAGGTGAGTTTGAATGGAGAAAAACTGGAGGAAGTGAAGTGTTTTAGATATCTGGGAGTGGATCTGGCAGCGGATGGAACCATGGAAGTGGAAGTGGATCATAGGGTGGGGGAGGGGGCGAAAATTCTGGGAGCCTTGAAGAATGTGTGGAAGTCGAGAACATTATCTCGGAAAACAAAAATGGGTATGTTTGAAGGAATAGTGGTTCCAACAATGTTGTATGGTTGCGAGGCGTGGGCTATGGATAGAGTTGTGCGCAGGAGGATGGATGTGCTGGAAATGAGATGTTTGAGGACAATGTGTGGTGTGAGGTGGTTTGATCGAGTAAGTAACGTAAGGGTAAGAGAGATGTGTGGAAATAAAAAGAGCGTGGTTGAGAGAGCAGAAGAGGGTGTTTTGAAATGGTTTGGGCACATGGAGAGAATGAGTGAGGAAAGATTGACCAAGAGGATATATGTGTCGGAGGTGGAGGGAACGAGGAGAAGAGGGAGACCAAATTGGAGGTGGAAAGATGGAGTGAAAAAGATTTTGTGTGATTGGGGCCTGAACATGCAGGAGGGTGAAAGGAGGGCAAGGAATAGAGTGAATTGGAGCGATGTGGTATACCGGGGTTGACGTGCTGTCAATGGATTGAATCGGGGCATGTGAAGCGTCTGGGGTAAACCATGGAAAGCTGTGTAGGTATGTATATTTGCGTGTGTGGACGTATGTATATACATGTGTATGGGGGTGGGTTGGGCCATTTCTTTCGTCTGTTTCCTTGCGCTACCTCGCAAACGCGGGAGACAGCGACAAAGCAAAAAAAAAAAAAAAAAATGTATGTGTGTGTGTGTGTATATGTGCGTGTGTGTGTGTATGTGTGTGTATGTGTATATATATATATGTATATTATCCCTGGGGATAGGGGTGAAAGAATACTTCCCACGCATTCCTCGTGTGTCGTAGAAAGCGATTAGAGGGGACGGAAGCGGGGGGCCAGAAATCCTCCCCTCCTTGTATTTTTTTAACTTTCTAAAATGGGAAACAGAAGAAAGTCACGCGGGGAGTGCTCATACTCCTCGAAGGCTCAGATTGGGGTGCCTAAATGTATGTGGATGTAACCAAGATGTGAAAAAAGGAGAGATAGGTAGTATGTTTGAGGAAAGGAACCTGGATGTTTTGGCTCTGAGTGAAACGAAGCTCAAGGGTGAAGGGGAAGAGTGGTTTGGGAATGTCTTGAGAGTAAAGTCAAGGGTTAGTGAGAGGACAAGAGCAAGGGAAGGAGTAGCAGTACTCCTGAAACAGGAGTTGTGGGAGTAAGTGATAGAATGTAAGAAAGTAAATTCCCGATTAATATGGGTAAAACTGAAAGCTGATGGAGAGAGATGGGTGATTATTGGTGCATATGCACCTGGGCATGAGAAGAAAGATCATGAGAGGCAAGTGTTTTGGGAGCAGCTGAATGAGTGTGTTAGTGGTTTTGATGCACGAGACCGGGTTATAGTGATGGGTGATTTGAATGCAAAGGTGAGTAATGTGGCAGTTGAGGGAATAATTGGTATACATGGGGTGTTCAGTGTTGTAAATGGAAATGGTGAAGAGCTTGTAGATTTATGTGCTGAAAAAGGACTGATGATTGGGAATACCTGGTTTAAAAAGCGAGATATACATAAGTATACTTATGTAAGTAGGAGAGATGGCCAGAGAGCGTTATTGGATTACGTGTTAATTGACAGGCGCGCGAAAGAGAGACTTTTGGATGTTAAAGTGCTGAGAGGTGCAACTGGAGGGATGTCTGATCATTATCTTGTGGAGGCTAAGGTGAAGATTTGTATGGGTTTTCAGAAAAGAAGAGTGAATGTTGGGGTGAAGAGGGTGGTGAGAGTAAGTGAGCTTGGGAAGGAGACTTGTGTGAGGAAGTACCAGGAGAGACTGAGTACAGAATGGAAAAAGGTGAGAACAATGGAAGTAAGGGGAGTGGGGGAGGAATGGGATGTATTTAGGGAATCAGTGATGGATTGCGCAAAAGATGCTTGTGGCATGAGAAGAGTGGGAGGTGGGTTGATTAGAAAGGGTAGTGAGTGGTGGGATGAAGAAGTAAGAGTATTAGTGAAAGAGAAGAGAGAGGCATTTGGACGATTTTTGCAGGGAAAAAATGCAGTTGAGTGGGAGACGTATAAAAGAAAGAGACAGGTGGTCAAGAGAAAGGTGCAAGAGGTGAAAAAAAGGGCAAATGAGAGTTGGGGTGAGAGAGTATCATTAAATTTTAGGGAGGATAAAAAGATGTTCTGGAAGGAGGTAAATAAAGTGCGTAAGACAAGGGAGCAAATGGGAACTTCAGTGAAGGGCGCAAATGGGGAGGTGATAACAAGTAGTGGTCATGTGAGAAGGAGATGGAGTGAGTATTTTGAAGGTTTGTTGAATGTGTTTGATGATAGAGTGGCAGATATAGGGTGTTTCGGTCGAGGTGGTGTGCAAAGTGAGAGGGTTAGGGAAAATGATTTGGTAAACAGAGAAGAGGTAGTAAAAGCTTTGCGGAAGATGAAAGCCGGCAAGGCAGCAGGTTTGGATGGTATTGCAGTGGAATTTATTAAAAAAGGGGGTGACTGTATTGTTGACTGGTTGGTAAGGTTATTTAATGTATGTATGACTCACGGTGAGGTGCCTGAGGATTGGAGGAATGCGTGCATAGTGCCATTGTACAAAGGCAAAGGGGATAAGAGTGAGTGCTCAAATTACAGAGGTATAAGTTTGTTGAGTATTCCTGGTAAATTATATGGGAGGGTATTGACTGAGAGGGTGAAGGCATGTACAGAGCATCAGATTGGGGAAGAGCAGTGTGGTTTCAGAAGTGGTAGAGGATATGTGGATCAGGTGTTTGCTTTGAAGAATGTATGTGAGAAATACTTAGAAAAGCGAATGGATTTGTATGTAGCATTTATGGATCTGGAGAAGGCATATGATAGAGTTGATAGAGATGCTCTGTGGAAGGTATTAAGAATATATGGTGTGGGAGGCAAGTTGTTAGAAGCAGTGAAAAGTTTTTATCAAGGATGTAAGGCATGTGTACGTGTAGGAAGAGAGGAAAGTGATTGGTTCTCAGTGAATGTAGGTTTGTGGCAGGGGTGTGTGATGTCTCCATGGTTGTTTAATTTGTTTATGGATGGGGTTGTTAGGGAGGTGAATGCAAGAGTTTTGGAAAGAGGGGCAAGTATGAAGTCTGTTGGGGATGAGAGAGCTTGGGAAGTGAGTCAGTTGTTGTTCGCTGATGATACAGCGCTGGTGGCTGATTCATGTGAGAAACTGCAGAAGCTGGTGACTGAGTTTGGTAAAGTGTGTGAAAGAAGAAAGTTAAGAGTAAATGTGAATAAGAGCAAGGTTATTAGGTACAGTAGGGTTGAGGGTCAAGTCAATTGGGAGGTGAGTTTGAATGGAGAAAAACTGGAGGAAGTGAAGTGTTTTAGATATCTGGGAGTGGATCTGGCAGCGGATGGAACCATGGAAGCGGAAGTGGATCATAGGGTGGGGGAGGGGGCGAAAATTCTGGGAGCCTTGAAGAATGTGTGGAAGTCGAGAACATTATCTCGGAAAGCAAAAATGGGTATGTTTGAAGGAATAGTGGTTCCAACAATGTTGTATGGTTGCGAGGCGTGGGCTATGGATAGAGTTGTGCGCAGGAGGATGGATGTGCTGGAAATGAGATGTTTGAGGACAATGTGTGGTGTGAGGTGGTTTGATCGAGTAAGTAACGTAAGGGTAAGAGAGATGTGTGGAAATAAAAAGAGCGTGGTTGAGAGAGCAGAAGAGGGTGTTTTGAAATGGTTTGGGCACATGGAGAGAATGAGCGAGGAAAGATTGACAAAGAGGATATATGTGTCAGAGGTGGAGGGAACGAGAAGTGGGAGACCAAATTGGAGGTGGAAAGATGGAGTGAAAAAGATTTTGTGTGATCGGGGCCTGAACATGCAGTAGGGTGAAAGGAGGGCAAGGAATAGAGTGAATTGGAGCGATGTGGTATACCGGGGTTGACGTGCTGTCAGTGGATTGAATCGGGGCATGTGAAGCGTCTGGGGTAAACCATGGAAAGCTGTGTAGGTATGTATATTTGCGTGTGTGGACGTATGTATATACATGTGTATGGGTGTGGGTTGGGCCATTTCTTTCGTCTGTTTCCTTGCGCTACCTCGCAAACGCGGGAGACAGCGACAAAGCAAAAAAAAAAGAAAAAAAAAACTATGATTACATTTGTGTTCAATCTACGTAACTAATTAATCAATGAACACAACAAATTAAACCTTGCTAGCTGTAACATCCTTCCCTCATGCATTTTTTTGGTCACAAATGAACTTATAAACAATATTACTAGGATGTCATAGAAGACTTATCAATAACAATGTAGGCTGTGTATTCTACTACTATATCTAATAAATGAGTGATGAATATGTTTTTGTCATACTGGAAGAATATTTGTTTCACTGTGAAAGTGCAGAGTATGTGTGGTTGCTGGGCAGTCAGTGATTGTTCTAAGTGCTCTCTTTTGTGTGATTTGCAGCTTTATTTTATTTGCTTTTGTTGGAAGACCAAGCAGGTAAGGGATAGTTCAGTGGAGCAGATGAACTGTCTGTAGAAGATACCTGTTTTCTGTTTATCATCATCATTGTGCAAATCTGGTGTCTGGTAAGTGTTCTGAGGGCATTTAGACTGTGTACTGCCTCTGTGCTGATGTTACAGCGGTGGAATGCACTGTCAACTCCTACTGCCACACATTATGTGGGATGGGAAATGTGGTTGGTTGAAGCCATCTAGGATGTGCTGTATGAGGTCAGTGTGCAGAATGGTGGTAGACTAGTTGGGTCTGAAGCTGTGCTGTGTAGGTGAGAATGGGATATTTTACTTGATTCTGGATATTGAAGACAAGATTGATAATGAGCAGGAGGAGGAGGAGGAGGAGGAGAAGGTGGTTGGTCTGGAGGGCTTTAAAACTGATAACATCTCAGCAAGTTTCAATTGTTAGGGACTTTGTTGTATACACAGGGGTGGATGAAGAAGGTTTTGAAGATGTATGTGGGTGCATGGACTGCAGAAGGGCAAAAGTGTTTTATGAGAAAGATTATTATGCTGTCAGGACCTGCTGCATGAAAATTCTTTTATGGAGCAAAAAAAGAAATAGCTTCATTCATTCACATGCATTTTCTAAAAGTTACCTGTAATGAACCAAAACCACAGCCCCCTATCAACAACCAAGCTCCACAAACCATTCCTCTGGCCACTTCATATACCCTACTTCAGTTCAATGACAGTATGACACCATTTCACTTTATTTTGTGCATGACTTGTACCCTCCTCCATGTACAGGCCCCTAGCACTCAGAACTTTTTTCACTGTATTCTTCCCTCTCCAATTCAGTCTCCCCTTCTCCTTTGTCTCCAATTCTAACGCATACATGTTCCATGTTAACCTCTTCTCACTCATTTTCTCCATGTGTCCAAACCTTTTCAGCACATCCTCTTCAGCTCTCTTAACCATAATTTTTTAACTACCACACCTCTCTTTTACCCTATAATTTCTCAATCAATCAATCCTGGCGGAATGCTTGCATAGTTCCATTGTACAAAGGCAAAGGGGATAAGAGTGAGTGCTCAAATTACAGAGGTATAAGTTTGTTGAGTATTCCTGGGAAATTATATGAGAGGGTGAAGGCATGTACAGAGCATCAGACTGGGGAAGAGCAGTGTGATTTCAGAAGTGGTAGAGGATGTGTGGATCAGGTGTTTGCTTTGAAGAATGTATGTGAGAAATACTTAGAAAAGCAAATGGATTTGTATGTAGCATTTATGGGTCTGGAGAAGGCATATGATAGAGTTGATAGAGATGCTCTGTGGAAGGTATTAAGAATATATGGTGTGGGAAGACGTGAAAAGTTGGTAAGTTGTTGGAAGAAGTGAAAAGTTTTTATCGAGGATGTAAGGCATGTGTACATGTAGAAAAAGAGGAAAGTGATTGGTTCTCAGTGAATGTTGGTTTGCGGCAGGGGTGCGTGATGTCTCCATGGTTGTTCAATTTGTTTATGGATGGGGTTGTTAGGGAGGGGAATGCAAGAGTTTTGGAAAGAGGGGCAAGTATGCAGTCTGTTGTGGATGAGAGAGCTTAGGAAGCGAGTCAGTTGTCGTTCACTGATGATACAGCGCTGGTGGCTGATTAGGGTGTGAAACTGCAGAAGCTGGTGACTGAGTTTGGTAAAGTGTATGAAAGAAGAAAGCTGAGAGTAAATGTGAATAAGAGTAAGGTAATTAGGTACAATAGGGTTGAGGGACAAGTCAACTGGGAGGTAAGTTTGAATGGAGAAAAACTGGAGGAAGTGAAGTGTTTTAGATATCTGGGAGTGGATTTGGCAGCGGATAGAACCATAGAAACGGAAGTGAATCATAGGGTGGGGGAGGGGGCGAAAGTTCTGGGAGCATTGAAAATGTGTGGAAGTTGAGAACATTATCTTGGAAAGCAAAAATGGGTATGTTTGAAGAAATAGTGGTTCCAACAATGTTATATGGTTGCGAGGCGTGGCCTATAGATAAAGTTGTTTTGAGGAGGGTGGATGTACTGGAAATGAGATGTTTGAGGACAAAATGTGGTGTGAGGTGGTTTGATCGAGTGAGTAATGAAAGGGTAAGAGAGATGTGTGGAAATAAAAAGAGTGTGGTTGAGAGAGCAGAAGAGAGTGTTTTGAAATGGTTTGGTCACATGGAGAGAATGAGCGAGGAAAGATTGACAAAGAGGATATATGTGTCAGAGGTGGAGGGAACGAGAAGTGGGATACCAAATTGGAGGTGGAAAGATGGAGTGAAAAAGATTTTGAGTGATCGGTGTCTGAACATGCAGGAGGGTGAAAGGTGTGCAAGGAATAGAGTGAATTGGAACGATGTGGTATACCGGGGTCAACGTGCTGTGAATGGATTGAACCAGGGCATGTGAAGCATCTGGGGTAAACCATAGAAAGTTTTGTGGGGCCTGGATGTGGAAAGGGAGCTGTGGTTTTGGTGCATTATACATGACAGCTAAAGACTGAGTGTGAACTAATGTGGCCTTTGTTGTCTTTTTCTTGTGCTACCTAGCGCACATGTGGGGGGAAGGGGTTTTCATTTCATGTTTGGTGGGGTGGCAATGGAAATGAATTAGGACAGAATTTTGAATTATGTACATGTGTATATATGTATATGTCTGTGTGTGTATATATATGTATACGTTGAGATGTTTTTTTTTTTTTTTTTTTTTTTTTTTTTTTTTTTTTTTATATACTTTGTCGCTGTCTCCCGCGTTTGCGAGGTAGCACAAGGAAACAGACGAAAGAAATGGCCCAACCCCCCCCCCCATACACATGTACATACACACGTCCACACACGCAAATATACATACCTACACAGCTTTCCATGGTTTACCCCAGACGCTTCACATGCCTTGATTCAATCCACTGACAGCACGTCAAACCCTGTATACCACATCGCTCCAATTCACTCTATTCCTTGCCCTCCTTTCACCCTCCTGCATGTTCAGGCCCCGATCACACAAAATCTTTTTCACTCCATCTTTCCACCTCCAATTTGGTCTCCCTCTTCTCCTCGTTCCCTCCACCTCCGACACATATATCCTCTTGGTCAATCTCTCCTCACTCATTCTCTCCATGTGCCCAAACCATTTCAAAACACCCTCTTCTGCTCTCTCAACCACGCTCTTTTTATTTCCACACATCTCTCTTACCCTTACGTTACTTACTCGATCAAACCACCTCACACCACACATTGTCCTCAAACATCTCATTTCCAGCACATCCATCCTCCTGCGCACAACTCTATCCATAGCCCACGCCTCGCAACCATACAACATTGTTGGAACCACTATTCCTTCAAACATACCCATTTTTGCTTTCCGAGATAATGTTCTCGACTTCCACACATTTTTCAAGGCTCCCAAAATTTTCGCCCCCTCCCCCACCCTATGATCCACTTCCGCTTCCATGGTTCCATCCGCTGACAGATCCACTCCCAGATATCTAAAACACTTCACTTCCTCCAGTTTTTCTCCATTCAAACTCACCTCCCAATTGACTTGACCCTCAACCCTACTGTACCTAATAACCTTGCTCTTATTCACATTTACTCTTAACTTTCTTCTTCCACACACTTTACCAAACTCAGTCACCAGCTTCTGCAGTTTCTCACATGAATCAGCCACCAGCGCTGTATCATCAGCGAACAACAACTGACTCACTTCCCAAGCTCTCTCATCCCCAACAGACTTCATACTTGCCCCTCTTTCCAGGACTCTTGCATTTACCTCCCTAACAACCCCATCCATAAACAAATTAAACAACCATGGAGATGTATAGGTATGTATATGTGTGTGTGTGGACGTGTATGTATATATATGTGTATGTGGGTGGGTTTGGCCATTCTTTCGTCTGTTTCCTTGCGCTACCTCGCTAATGCGGGAGGCAGTGACAAAGTATAATAAATAAATGAATAAATAAATAAATATTTCATTTCCAACACATTTATCCTTTTCCATACATTCTCATCTAGATCTGTGTCCTAATGTGTGTAAATCACTTACCAAGCATCAAAATCAACACAAAACAAAGACAGTTGAAGGCCACATCTATGAAACAAAGGGTTTCATGCATCAGGCAGTATGGGCAGATATGTGGCAGCTGTTTCAAGGTCACTGGGATGTACCCAAATTATGAAGTAGAGGGTAATGTTCTTTGGTTGCCATCAGGTAAATCCAAACTTAGCAGTTATGTGAAATATACGTTGATTCAGATATACTTGATATTTGCAGTGAAAAGGTTAAAATAGTAAGATAATATTTGTTAGGGAAAATATATCAGCTCTAATACTGTCTTTGTCTGATAATATGGAAGTAGTAGTCAATTTATTTTATAACCAATACCTACAGTATTTTTTACACAAACTATTTTCCAAACAAACCACATCTGAATATAAGCATCCTGTACAATCTCTACAACATACCTTTTGGAGTTGTGGCAGATGGAGTCAAAGGAGGTTGTATATTCTCATTATTTTCCTCAATGTCAAGCGCTTTATCTATTGTACGTTGGGCTTCCTTCAGAGCAGATTTGGCAAGGGAAGTTAGGCCAGCAGCATCAAACCAGCTCATAGTTGTGCTCACCTAATGAATTAGAATGAAATATCTGTATCACAACACGTTAACAAAAACAGGATAACAGTGAGCTAAATGTCATGAACTAGCATATAACCCTGCGCAGGTCTCTAGCCATCATGGATAATGCCTCAACATCAGAGCCACATCCACAGCCAAGCCCCACAGACCTTTCTGAGGTTTACCCAGACCACTTCATATGCCCTGGTTCAGCCCAATGACAAAGCATCACTCTCAGTACACTACATTGCTCTAATTCACTCTAACCTATGCATTCCTCACATCCTCCTGCATGTTCAGGCTACAATCACTCAAAAATGTTAAATAATAAGAATTTTCTCAATCACTCAAAAATGTTTAAATAATAAGAATTTTCTCATCACACTTAGGCCCCAAACTAATGATAATTTTCTTCATCTAATCATTGTAACAATCCCATTAAATCAAAACATAAATTTTGAAGTATGAAAAATTTTCTTTCTGGGATGGTGGCCAACAAGCCATGAGAGATATTGCAGATCTCTGGGGGTTAGAAACCACTTAACACTCACCTTTCTGGTAAAGGAAATGCATCTCAACTCTAATTAACCAACTATCAGGTACAAATGAACTCAACTCACTCTAGGTCTGCCCTCTGGTCCCCTTTCCCACTCAGAAGTGACATTGTTGTCCCTTAGTCAGTGGTACTATCCAGGATCATAATTCTTGGAATACAGACATCAACTTAGTGGTGGACATTGTTGATTCAGACAGAGGTTTTCAAAAAAGACAAAAAAGAAGTAAAAAGAGAAAACTGGGAAAAAATGCTCATAAGACACTGACATAGAGAGAAAGTTTTTCATAGTGCAATTCCTAAATTTCACATCAGAGTTAGTTCATCCTATGACAGCATGCTAACATGGAGGAAGATGGACTGAGAAAACAAAAAAAATTCTCAGTAAAAGAATAAGTGAGGCAAAAACACAGCATTAAAAAGCAAACCAAGATCTGTCTGCCTTGATGGTGGAAACTCCAACAACACACTAGATCCACTCTCAACAAGGAGTTAAAGAGCATTAACAGACACGTTAACGAAGTGCCAAGATCTCAGTCATCAATCTCCTCCAAGGAACATCTCTTCAGAAAGGCAAGAAGTGAAGCCTATCTTCCCAAACTCAAGGACTCTAACATACAGACAGATCGTGTCCACAAAACAAAGCATATAGTCCAAGAAGAGATGTTTCTTACTCATGTAAGTTTTAAACTTTCTAGATACCAAAATCCATTCCTCTCAAATCTCTGGAAATCACTAATCACTCAAAGAATCCAGGGTCAAAAGGAAAATTTCTTATATCTAGACACTTTGTGTACCTCACAAGCCTGTCTCTTAAATGCAAACGGCTATAAAGCAGACAGTTTTAACCATTAAGATGCTATATTGCCAAAAAAATCCTCTGGGTATAAAAAGAAAAGTATTAAAGATAACCCTTATTAGGATGCTGAAGACATTCATCCATACCCTGAATAAAATGACAAATGAGCTAAAGACAAGTGGGTCCAGAGGGATATACATATAAATATTTAATCGCTGTTTCCTGCATCAGCAAGGTAGAGCCAGAAAACAAATGGAGAAGGGCCCATCCACTCATATACACATATATATACATTAACACTCAGACAAGTACATATATATACATATACATAAACGTTCAAAGAAGCATACATACATACATATACATATCAACATATTTATTCATTGTTTATTATACTTCGTCGCTGTCTCCCGTGTTAGCAAGGTAGCGCAAGGAAACAGACGAAAGAATGGCCAACCCCACCTACATACACATGTATATACATACACATCCACACACACATACACATATTCATACCTGTACATCTCAACATATACATAAATATACACACACAGACATATACATAACTCATTCTGTCTGCCCTTATTCATTCCCGTCGCCACCCTGCCACATAATGAAATACCAACCCCCCTTCCCCCGCATGTGCGCGAGGTAGCGCTAGGAAAAGACAACAAAGGCCACATTCGTTCACAATCAGTCTCTAGCTGTCATATATAATGCACCGAAACCACAGCTCCCTTTCCACAATCAGGCCCCACACAACTTTCCATGGTTTACCCCAGACGCTTCACATGCCCTGATTCAATCACTGACAGCACGTCGACCCAGGTATACCACATCATTCCAATTCACTCTATTCCTTGCACACCTTTCACCCTACTCCATGTTCAGGCCCCAATCACTCAAAATCTTTTTCACTCCATCTTTCCACCTCCAATTTGGTCTCCCACTTCTCCTCGTTCCCTCCACCTCTGACACATATATCCTCTTTGTCAATATTTCCTCACTCATTCTCTCCATGTGATCAAACCATTTCAAAACACCCTCTTCTGCTCTCTCAACCACACTCTTTTTACCACCACACATCTCTCTTACCCTTTCATTACTTACTCGATCTAACCACCTCACAACACATATTGCCCTCAAAAATCTCATTTCCAGCACATCCGCCCTCCTCCACACAACTCTATCTATAGCCCTCGCCTCAAATCCATATATCATTGTTGGAACCACTTTTACTTCAAACATACCCATTTTTGCTTTCCAAGGTAACGTTCTCGACTTCCACACATTCTTCAACGCTTCCAGAGCTTTCGCCCCCTCCCCCACTCTATGATTCACTTCCCCTTCCATGGTTCCATCTGCTGCCAGATCCACTCCTAGATATCTAAAACACCTCACTTCCTCCAGTTTTCTCCATTCAAACTTACCTCCCAATTGACTTGTCCTTCAACCCTACTGTACCTAATAACCTTGCTCTTATTCACATTTACTCTCAGCTTTCTTCTTTCACACACTACCAAACTCAGGCACCAGCTTCTGCAATTTCTCACCCGAATCATCCACCAGTGCTGCATCATCAGCGAACAACAACTGACTCACTTCCCAAGCTCTCTCATCCACAACAGACTGCATACTTGCCCCTCTTTCCAAAACTTTTGCATTCACCTCCCTAACAACCCCATCCATAAACAAATTAAACAACCATGGAGACATCACGCACCCCTGCTGCAAACCTACATTCGTTGAACACCAATCACTTACCTCTCTTCCTACACATACACATGCCTTACATCCTTGATAAAAACTTTTCACTGCTTCTAACAACTTGCCTCCCACCCCGTATATTCTTAATACCTTCGACAGAGCATCTCTATCAACTGTATCATATGCCTTCTCCAGATCCATAAATGCTATACACAAATCCATTTGCTTTTCTAAGTATTTCTCACATACATTTTTCAAAGCAAACACCTGATCCACACATCCTCTACCACTTTTGAAACCATACTGTTCTACCCCAATTTGATGCTCTGTACATGCCTTCACCCTCTCAATCAATACCTTCCCATATAATTTCTCGGGAATACTCAGCAAACTTTTTTTTTTTTTTTTTAACTATTCGCCATTTCCCAGCGTTAGCGACGTAGCGTTAAGAACAGAGGACTGGGCCTTTGTGGAATATCCTCACCTGGCTCCCCCTCTGTTCCTCCTTTTGGAAAATTAAAAAAAAAACGAGAGGGGAGGATTTGCAGCCCCCCGCTCCCTCCCCTTTTAGTCACCTTCTACGACACGCAGGGAATACATGGGAAGTATTCTTAATCCCCTATCCCTCTATAATTTGAGCACTCACTTTTATCCCCTTTGCCTTTGTACAACGGCACTATGCAAGCATTCCGCCAATCCTCAGGCACCTCACCATGAGTCATACATACATCAAATAATCTTACCAACCAGTCAACTATACAGTCAACCCCTTTCCTAATAGATTCCACTGCAATACCATCCAAACCCGCTGCCTTGCAGCTTTCATCTTCTGCAAAGCTTTTACTACCTCTTCTCTGTTTACTAAATCATTCTCCCTAACCCTCTCACTTTGCACACCACCTCGACCAAAACACCTTATATCTGCCACTCTATCATCAAACACATTCAACAAACCTTCAGAATACTCACTCCCGCTCCTTCTCACATCACCACTATATGTTATCACCTCCCCATTTGCCCCCTTCACTGATGTTCCCATTTGTTCCCTTGTCTTATGCACTTTATTTACCTCCTTCCAAACCATCTTTTTATTCTCCCTAAAATGTAACGATACTCTCTCACCCCAACTCTCATTTGCCCTCTTTTTCACCTCTTGAACCTTTCTCTTGACCTTCTGCCTCTTTCTTTTATACATCTCCTAGTCATTGGCATTATTTCCCTGCAAAAATTGTTCAAATGCCTCTCTCTTCTCTTTCACTAATAATCTTACTTCATCCCACCACTCACTACCCGTTTCTAATCTGCCCACCTCCCATGCTTCTCATGCCACAAGCACCTTTTGCACAAGCCATCACTGCTTCCCTAAATACATCCCATTGCCTCCCCCACTCTCCTTACCTCCTTTGTTCTCACCTTTTTCCATTCTGTACTCAGTCTCTCCTGGTACTTCCTCACACAAGTCTCCTTCCCAAGCTCACTTACTCTCACCACTCTCTTCACCCCAACATTCTCTCTTCTTTTCTGAAAACCCCCACAAATCTTCACTTTTGCCTCCACAAGATAATGATCAGACATCCCTCCAGTCGCACCTCTCAGCAAATTAACATCCAAAAGTCTCTCTTTCACGCACCTATCAATTAACACAGTAATCCAATAACATTCTCTGGCCATCTCTCCTACTTACATATATGTATACTTATGTATATCTCTCTTTTTAAACCAGGTATTCCCAATCACCAGTCCTTTTTCAGCACATAAATCTACAAGCTCTTCACCATTTCCATTTACAACATTGAACACCCCATGTACACCAATTATTCTCTCAACTGCCACATTACTCATCTTTGCATTCAAATCACCCATCATTATAACCCAGTCTTGTGCATCAAAACTACTAACAAACTTACTCAGCAGCTCCCAAAACACTTGCCTCTCATGATCTTTCTTCTCATGCCCAGGTGCATATGCATCAATAATCACCCATCTCTCTCCATCCACTTTCAGTTTTACCCATATCAATCTAGAGTTTACTTTCTTACACTCTATCACATACTCCCACCACTCCTGTTTCATGAGTAGTGCTACTCCTTCCCTTGCTCTCGTCCTCTCACTAACCCCTGACTTTACTCCCAAGACATTCCCAAACCACTCTTCCCCTTTACCCTTGAGCTTCATTTCACTCAGAGCCAAAACATCCAGGTTCCTTTCCTTAAACATACTACCTATCTCTCCTTTTTTCTCAACTTGGTTACATCCACACACATTTAGACACAACAATCTGAGCCTTCGAGGAGGATGAGCACTCCCCACATGACTCCTTCCTCTGTTTCCCCTTTTAGAAAGTTAAAATACAAGGAGGGTAGGGTTTCTAGCTCCCCACTCCCATCCCCTTCAGTCGCCTTCTACGACATGTGAGGAATGCGTGGGAAGTATTCTTTCTTCCCTATCCCCATACATATATACACATACACAGAAATATACATATATACACATGCACATATTCATACATGCTTGCCTTCATCCATTCCTGTCACTGCTCCACCACACGGGAAATAGTATTGCTACCTCCCACCTCAGTGAGGCAGTGCCAGGAATAGACAAAATAGGCCACATTCGTTCACACTTATTCTCTAGCTGTCATGTGTCACGCACTGAAACCACAGCTCCCTTTCCACATCCAGGCCTCACACACCTTTCCATGGGTTATCCCAGATGCTTCACATGCCCTGGTTCAGTCCAATGACAGCACAACAACCCCAGTATACCACATCGTTCCATATGACTGTATTCCTTGCCCGCCTTTCGCCCTTTTGCATGTTCAGGCCACGAGCACTCAAATTCTTTTTCACTCCATCCTTACACCTTCCAATTTGGTTGCCTGCTTCTCCTAATTCTCTTCACCTCTGACATATATATCATCTTAGTCAATCTTTCCTCACTCATTCTCTACATGTGTCCAAACCATTTCAACATACTCTCTTCTGCTCTCTCAACCACACTTCTTTTTTATTTCCACACATCTCTCTTACCCTTTCATTACTCACTTGATCAACCCACCTCACACCACATATTGTCCTCAAACATTTCATTTCCAACACTTTCACCTGCCTCTATACAATCCTATCTATAGCCCTTGCCTTGCAACCATATAACATTACTGGAACTACTATTACTTTAAACATGCCCATTTCTGCTCTCCAAGAAAACGTTCTCTCCTTCCAAACATTCTTCATCGCTCCAAGAACCTTTGCCCCCTCCCTTACCCTGTGACTCACATCCTCTTCCATGGTTCCATCCGATGATAAGTCCACCCCCAGATATCTAAAAAGTTTCACTTCCTCCAATTTTTCTCCATTCAAATTTACATTCCAATTAATTAGTCCCTTAACCCTACTGAACATAATACCCTTGCTCTTATTCACATTCAAGCTAAACTTTCTCCTTTCACACACACTTACAAACTCAGTCACCAACCTCTGCAGTTTCTCACTCAAGTCAGCCACAAGAGCTGTATCATCGGCAAACAATAACTGACTTCCGAGGCCCTCTCATCCACTACAGACTGCATACAACGCCCTCTCTCCAAAACTCTAGCATTTGCCTCCCTAAGACCCTATCCATAAACAAATTAACGAACCATGGGGACATCACACACCCCTGCAGCAAACCAACATTCACTGGGAACCAATCACTTTCCTCTCTTCCTTATCGTATACATGCCTTACATCCTTGGTAGAAACTTTTCACTGCTTCTAGATAGCGCAAGGAAACAGACAACAGAATGGCCCAACCCACCCACATACAAATATATATATTGAGAGGGTGAAGGCATGTACAGAGCATCAGATTGGGGAAGAGCAGTGCGGTTTCAGAAGTGGTAGAGGATGTGTGGATCAGGTGTTTGCTTTGAAGAATGTATGTGAGAAATACTTAGAAAAGCAAATGGATTTGTATGTAGCATTTATGGATCTGGAGAAGGCATATGATAGAGTTGATAGAGATGCTCTGTGGAAGGTATTAAGAATATATGGTGTGGGAGGCAAGTTGTTAGAAGCAGTGAAAAGTTTTTATCGAGGATGTAAGGCATGTGTACGTGTAGGAAGAGAGGAAAGTGATTGGTTCTCAGTGAATGTAGGTTTGCGGCAGGGGTGTGTGATGTCTCCATGGTTGTTTAATTTGTTTATGGATGGGGTTGTAAGGGAGGTAAATGCAAGAGTCCTGGAAAGAGGGGCAAGTATGAAGTCTGTTGGGGATGAGAGAGCTTGGGAAGTGAGTCAGTTGTTGTTCGCTGATGATACAGCGCTGGTGGCTGATTCATGTGAGAAACTGCAGAAGCTGGTGACTGAGTTTGGTAAAGTGTGTGGAAGAAGAAAGTTGAGAGTAAATGTGAATAAGAGCAAGGTTATTAGGTACAGTAGGGGTGAGGGTCAAGTCAATTGGGAGGTGAGTTTGAATGGAGAAAAACTGGAGGAAGTGAAGTGTTTTAGATATCTGGGAGTGGATCTGTCAGCGGATGAAACCATGGAAGCGGAAGTGGATCATAGGGTGGGGGAGGGGGCGAAAATTTTGGGAGCCTTGAAAAATGTGTGGAAGTCGAGAACACTATCTCGGAAAGCAAAAATGGGTATGTTTGAGGGAATAGTGGTTCCAACATTGTTGTATGGTTGCGAGGCGTGGGCTATGGATAGAGATGTGCGCAGGAGGATGGATGTGCTGGAAATGAGATGTTTGAGGACAATGTGTGGTGTGAGGTGGTTTGATCGAGTAAGTAACGTAAGGGTAAGAGAGATGTGTGGAAATAAAAAGAGCGTGGTTGAGAGAGCAGAAGAGGGTGTTTTGAAATGGTTTGGGCACATGGAGAGAATGAGTGAGGAGAGATTGACCAAGAGGATATATGTGTCGGAGGTGGAGGGAACGAGGAGAAGAGGGAGACCAAATTGGAGGTGGAAAGATGGAGTGAAAAAGATTTTGTGTGATCGGGGCCTGAACATGCAGGAGGGTGAAAGGAGGGCAAGAAATAGAGTGAATTGGAGTCATGTGGTATACAGGGGTTGATGTGCTGTCAGTGGATTGAAGCAAGGCATGTGAAGCGTCTGGGGTAAACCATGGAAAGCTGTGTAGGTATGTATATTTGCGTGTGTGGACGTGTGTATGTACATGTGTATGGGGGGGGGGGGTTGGGCCATTTCTTTCGTCTGTTTCCTTGCGCTACCTCGCAAACGCGGGAGACAGCGACAAAGTATAAAAAAAAAAAAAAAAAATAAAATAAACACCCACACATGCACATATACATACCTATACATTTCAATGTATACATACATATACACACACAAACATATACATATATACACATGTACATATTCATACATGCTGACTTCATCCATTCACCCCACCACACATTGAAATGGCACCCCCGTCCCCTTGTGTGCAAGCGCGAGATAGTGCTATGAAAGGACAACAAAGGCAACATTCGTTCACACTCAGTCTCTAGCTATCATGTATATTGCACCAAAACCATAGCTCCCTTTCCATATCCAGGCCCCACAATACTTTCCATGGTTTATCCAAGATGCTTCAAATGCCCTGGTTCAACCCATTGACAGCATGTCGGCCCCAGTATACCACATCGTTCCAATTCACTCTATTTCTGGCACATCTTTCACCATCCTGTATGTTCAGGCCCCCGATTGCTCAAAATCTTTCTCACTCCATCCTTCCACCTCCAATTTGGTCTCCCACTTCTTGTTCCCTCCACCTCTGACACATATATCCTCATGGTAAATCTTTCCTCACTCATTCTCTCCATGTGACCAAACTATTTCAATACACTCTCTTCTGCTCTCTCAACCAAATTCTTTTTATTACCTAACATCTCTCTTACCCTTTCATTACTTACTCGATCAAACCACCTCACACCACATACTGTCCTAAAACTTCTCATTTCCAACACATCCACCCTCCTCCGCACAACCCTATCTATAGCCCATGCCTCACAACCATATGACATTGTTGGAACTACTATTCCTTCAAACATATCTATTTTAGCTCTCCAAGATAACGTTCTCACCTTCCACACATTTTTCAACACTCCCAGAACCTTCCCCCTCCCCCAATCTGTGACTCATTTCCACTTCCATGGTTCCATCTGCTGCCAAATCCACTCCCAGATACCTAAAACACTTCACTTTCTCCAGTTTTTCTCCGTTCAAACTTACCTCCCAATCTACCTGTCCCTAATAACCTTGCTCTTATTCACATTTACTCTCAGCTTTCTCCTTTCACACACTTTACCAAACTCAGTCACCAGCTTCTGCAGTTTCTCACCCAAATCAGCCACCAGTGCTATATCATCAGCAAACAACAACTGACTCACTTCCCAAGTCCTCTCATCCACAACAGACTGCATACTTGCCCCTCTCTTCAAAACTCTTGCATTCACCTCCCTAACAATCCCATCCATAAACAAATTAAACAACCATGGAGACATCATGTACCCCTGTCACAATCAACATTCACTGGGAACCAATCACTTTCCTCTCTTGCTACTTGTACATATGCCTTACATCCTCGATAAAAACTTGTCAGTGCTTCTAGCAACTTACCTCCCACACCATATACTCTTAATACCTTCCACAGAGCATCTCTATCAACTCTATCATATGCCTTCTCCAGATCCATAAATGCTACATACAAATCCATCTGTTTTTCTAAGTATTTCTCACATACATTCTTCAAAGCAAACACCTGATCCACATTCCTCAACAACTTCTGAAACCACACTGCTCTTCCCCAGTCTGATGCTCTGTACATTCCCTGACCCTCTCAATCAGTATTCTCTCATACAATTTCCCAGAAATACTCAACAAACTTATACCTCTGAAATTTGAACTCTCACCTTTACTCCCTTTCCTATTGTACAATGGCACTATGTATGCATTCCACTAATCCTCAGGCACTTCACCATGAACCATATAGACAATGAATATTCTCACCAACCAGTCGATGACACAATCACCCCCTTGTTAAGTAAATTCCACTGCAATACCATCCAAACCTGCTTCCTTACAGGATTTCATCTTCTGCAAAGCTTTCACAACCTCTTCACTGTTTACCAAATCATTTTCCCTTACCCTCTCACTTCGCACACCACCTTGACCAAAGCACCCTATATCTGCCACTCTATCATCAAACACATTCAATAAACCTTCAAAATACTCTCTCCATATCCCTCTCACTTCAACACTACTTGTTATTACCTCCCCATTTGCCCCTTCACCGAAGTTCCCATTTGTTCTCTCTTGTCTTACGCACTCTACTTACCTTCTTCCAAAACATCTTTTTATTCTCCCTAAAATTTAATGATACTCTCTCACCCCAACTCTCATTTGCCTTGTTTTTCATCTGTTTCATGGTTCTCTTGACCTCTTGCCTCTTTCTTTTATACATCTCCCAGTCATTTGCACTATTTCCTTGTAAAAATCGTCCAAATGCCTCTCCTCTCTTTCACTAACAATCTTACTTCTTCATCCCACCACTCACTTGCCTTTCTAATCTACCCACCTCCCACCTTTCTCATGCCACAAGAATCTTTTGTTAAAGCCATCAATGCTTCCCTAAATACATCCCATTCCTCTCCCCCTCCCCTTATGTCATTTGCTCTCACCTTTTTCCATTCTGCACTCATTCTCTCCTGGTGCTTCCTCACGCAAGTCTCTCTTCCAAGCTCACTTATTCTCACCACTCTCTTCACCCCAACATTCTCTCTTCTTTTCTGAAAACCTCTACATATCTTCACCTTTGCCTCCACAAGATAATGATCAGACATACCTCCAGTTGCACCTCTCAGCACATCAACATCCAAAAGTCTCTCTTTCACATGCCTATCAATTAACACATAATCCAATAATGCTCTCTGGCCATCTCTCCTACTTATATATGTATACTAATGTATATCTCTCTTTTTAAACCATCTATTCCCAATCACCAGTCCTTTTTCAACACACAAATCTACAAGCTCTTCACCATTTCCACTTACAACACTGAACAGCCCATGTACACCAAATATACCCTCAACTGCCACATTACTCACCTTTGCATTCAAATCACCCATCACTATAACCCAGTCTCGTGCATCAAAGCTGCTAACACACTCACTCAGCTGCTCCTAAAACACTTGCCTCTCATGATCTTTCCTCTCATGACTAGGGGCATAGGCACCAATAATCAATCACCCATCTCCCTCCATCCACTTTCAATTTCACCCATATCAACTTAGAGTATACTTTCTTACGCTCTATCACGTGCTCCCATAACTCTTGTTTCCGGAGCAGTGACACTCCTTCCTTTGCTCTTGTCCTCTCACCAACCCCTGACTTCACTCCCAAGACATTCCCAAACCACTCCTCCCCTTTACCCCTTAGCTTCATTTCACTCAAAGCCAAACCATCAAGGTTCCTTTCCTCAAACATACTACCTATCTCTCCTTTTTTCTCATCTTGGTTACATCCAAACACATTTAGACAGCCCAATCAGAGCCTTCAAAGAGGATGAGCACTCCCTGCATGACTCCTTTTACTGTTTCCCTTTTTTGAAGTTAAAATACAAGAAGAGGGTGTACTGAAATGGTTAGGTCAAATGGATAGAATGAGTGAGGAAAGAATGACAAAGAGGATATATGTGTCAGAGGTGGAGGGAACGAGAAGTGGGAGACCAAATTGGAGGTGGAAGGATGGAGTGAAAAAGATTTTGAGCAATCAGGGCTTGAACATGCAGGAGAGTGAAAGGAGTGCAAGGAATAGGGTGAATTGGAACAATGTGGTATACCAGGGTCGACATGCTGTCAATGGATTGAACCAGGGCATGTGAAGCGTCAAGGGTAAACCACGGAAAGTTTTGTGGGGCCTGGATGTGGAAAAGGAGCTATGGTTTCGGTGCATTATAAATGACAGCTAGAGACTGAGTGAACAAATATGGCCTTTGTTGTCTTTTCCTAGCGCTACCTCACACACATGCGGGGGGGGGTCATTTCAGGGGTGGCGGGGTGGCGACGGGAATGAATAAAGGCAGCAAGTATGAATTATGTACACGTGTATATGTGTATATGTCTGTGTAAGTACTTATATGTATATGTTGAAATGTATAGGTATGCATATGTGCGTATGTGGACGTGTATGTGGGTGGGTTGGGCCATTCTTTTGTCTGTTTCCTTGCACTACCTCGCTAATGCAGGAGACAACCACAAAGTATAATAATGATATATATAATAATAATATAATGGATAATATAATATAATGATAGAGTTGACAGAGATGCTCTGAGGAAGGTATAAAGAATATATGGAGTGGAAGGCAAGTTGTTAGAAGCACTGAAAAGTTTTTATCGAGGATGTAAGGCATGTGTACGTTTGGAAGAGAGGAAAGTGATTGGTTCTCAGTGAATGTAGGTTTGCGGCAGGGGTGTGTGATGTCTCCATGGTTGTTTAATTTATTTATCGATGGGGTTGTTAGGGAGGTGAATGCAAGACTTTTGGAGAGACGAGCAAGTATGCAGTCTGTTGTGGATGAGAGGGCTTGGGAAGTGAGTCAGTTCTTGTTCGCTGATGATACAGCGCTGGTGGTGGATTCGTGTGAGAAACTGCAGAAGCTAGTGACTGAGTTTGGTAAAGTGTGTGTAAGAAGAAAGCTGAGAGTAAATGTGAATAAGAGCAAGGTTATTAGGTACAATAGGTCGAGGGACAAGTCAATTGGGAGATAAGTTTGAATGGAGAAAAACTGGAGGAAGTGAAGTGTTTTAGACATCTAGGAGTGGATTTGGCAGCGGATGGAACCATGGAAGCGGAAGTGGATCAGAGGGTGGGGGAGGGAGCGAAAGTTCTGGGAGCATTGAAGAATGTGTGGAAGTCGAGAACATTATCTCGGAGAGCAAAAATGAGTATGTTTGAAGGAATAGTGGTTACAAAAATGTTATATGGTTGTGAGGTGTGGGCTATGGAGAGACTTGTGCGGAGGAGGGTGGAAGTGCTGGAAATGAGATGCTTGAGGACAATATGTGGTATGAGGTGGTTTGATCGAGTAAGTGTCAGAGGTGGAAGGAACGAGGAGAGGTGGGAGACCAAATTGGAGGTGGACAGATGGAGTGAAAAAGATTCTCAGTGATCGGGGCCTGAACATGGTGTAGGGTGAAAGGCGTGCAAGGAACAGAGTGAATTGGAACGATGTGGTATACCAGGGTCAACGTGCGGCCAATGGATTGAACCAGGGCATGTGAAGAGTCTGGTGTAAACCATGGAAAGTTCTGTGGGGCCTGGATGTGGAAAGGGAGCTGTGGTTTCAGTGCATTATACATGACAGCTAGAGACTGAGTGTGAACGAATGTGGCCTTTGTTGTCTTTTGCTAGCACTACCTCGCACACACGCGGGGGGAGGGGGTTGTCATTTGATGTGTGGAGGGGTGGCGATGGAAATGAATAAGGGCAGACAATATGAATTATATACATGTGTATATATGTATATGTCTGTGAGTGTATATATATATATATATATATATATATATATATATATATATATATATATATTTTTTTTTTTTATACTTTGTCGCTGTCTCCCGCGTTTACGAGGTAGCGCAAGGAAACAGACGAAAGAAATGGCCCAACCCACCCCCCCATACACATGTATATACATACATCCACACACACAAATATACATACCTACACAGCTTTCCATGGTTTACCCCAGACGCTTCACCTGCCTTGATTCAATCCACTGACAGCACGTCAACCCCGGTATACCACATCGCTCCAATTCACTCTATTCCTTGCCCTCCTTTCACCCTCCTGCATGTTCAGGCCCCGATCACACAAAATCTTTTTCACTCCATCTTTCCACCTCCAATTTGGTCTCCCTCTTCTCCTCGTTCCCTCCACCTCCGACACATATATCCTCTTGGTCAATCTTTCCTCACTCATCCTCTCCATGTGCCCAAACCACTTCAAAATACCCTCTTCTGCTCTCTCAACCACGCTCTTTTTATTTCCACACATCTCTCTTACCCTTACGTTACTCACTCGATCAAACCACCTCACACCACACATTGTCCTCAAACATCTCATTTCCAGCACATCCATCCTCCTGCGCACAACTCTATCCATAGCCCACGCCTCGCAACCATACAACATTGTTGGAACCACTATTCCTTCAAACATACCCATTTTTGCTTTCCGAGATAATGTTCTCGACTTCCACACATTCTTCAAGGCCCCCAGAATTTTCGCCCCCTCCCCCACCCTATGATCCACTTCCGTTTCCATGGTTCCATCCGCTGCCAGATCCACTCCCAGATATCTAAAACACTTCACTTCCTCCAGTTTTTCTCCATTCAAACTCACCTCCCAATTGACTTGACCCTCAACCCTACTGTACCTAATAACCTTGCTCTTATTCACATTTACTCTTAACTTTCTTCTTCCACACACTTTACCAAACTCAATCACCAGCTTCTGCAGCTTCTCACATGAATCAGCTACCAGCGCTGTATCATCAGCGAACAACTGACTCACTTCCCAAGCTCTCTCATCCCCAACAGACTTCATACTTGCCCCTCTTTCCAAAACTCTTGCATTTACCTCCCTAACAACCCCATCCATAAACAAATTAAACAACCATGGAGACATCACACACCCCTGCCGCAAACCTACATTCACTGAGAACCAATCACTTTCCTCTCTTCCTACACATACACATGCCTTACATCCTCGATAAAAACTTTTCACTGCTTCTAACAACTTGCCTCCCACACCATATATTCTTAATACCTTCCACACAGCATCTCTATCAACTCTATCATATGCCTTCTCCAGATCCATAAATGCTACATACAAATCCATTCGCTTTTCTAAGTATTTCTCACATACATTCTTCAAAGCAAACACCTGATCCACACATCCTCTACCACTTCTGAAACCACACTGCTCTTCCCCAATCTGATGCTCTGTACATGCCTTCACCCTCTCAATCAATAACCTCGCATATAATTTACCAGGAATACTCAACAAACTTATACCTCTGTAATTTGAGCACTCACTCTTATCCCCTTTGCCTTTGTACAATGGCACTATGCACGCATTCCGCCAATCCTCAGGCACCTCACCATGAGTCATACATACATTAAATAACCTTACCAACCAGTCAACAATACAGTCACCCCCTTTTTTAATAAATTCCACTGCAATACCATCCAAACCTGCTGCCTTGCCGGCTTTCACCTTCCGCAAAGCTTTTACTACCTCTTCTCTGTTTACCAAATCATTTTCCCTAACCCTCTCACTTTGCACACCACCTCGACCAAAACACCCTATATCTGCCACTCTATCATCAAACACATTCAACAAACCTTCAAAATACTCACTCCATCTCCTTCTCACATCATCACTACTTGTTATCACCTCCCCATTTGCGCCCTTCACTGAAGTTCCCATTTGCTCCCTTGTCTTACGCACTTTATTTACCTCCTTCCAGAACATCTTTTTATTCTCCCTAAAATTTAATGATACTCTCTCACCCCAACTCTCATTTGCCCTTTTTTTCACCTCTTGCACCTTTCTCTTGACCTCCTGTCTCTTTCTTTTATACATCTCCCACTCAATTGCATTTTTTCCCTGCAAAAATCGTCCAAATGCCTCTCTCTTCTCTTTCACTAATACTCTTACTTCTTCATCCCACCACTCACTACCCTTTCTAATCAACCCACCTCCCACTCTTCTCATGCCACAAGCATCTTTTGCGCAATCCATCACTGATTCCCTAAATACATCCCATTCCTCCCCCACTCCCCTTACTTCCATTGTTCTCACCTTTTTCCATTCTGTACTCAGTACTATATATATATATATATATATATATATATATATATATATATATATATAAAAAAAATATATATATATATATATATATATATATATAGTGTTTTGGGAGCAGCTGAATGAGTGTGTTAGTGGTTTTGATGCACGAGACCGGGTTATAGTGATGGGTGATTTGAATGCAAAGGTGAGTAATGTGGCAGTTGAGGGAATAATTGGTATACATGGGGTGTTCAGTGTTGTAAATGGAAATGGTGAAGAGCTTGTAGATTTATGTGCTGAAAAAGGACTGATGATTGGGAATACCTGGTTTAAAAAGCGAGATATACATAAGTATACTTATGTAAGTAGGAGAGATAACCAGAGAGCATTATTGGATTACGTGTTGATTGACAGGCATGCGAAAGAGAGACTTTTGGATGTTAATGTGCTGAGAGGTGCAACTGGAGGGATATCTGATCATTATCTTGTGGAGGCTAAGGTGAAGATTTGTATGGGTTTTCAGAAAAGAAGAGTGAATGTTGGGGTGAAGAGGGTGGTGAGAGTAAGTGAGCTTGAGAAGGAGACCTGTGTGAGGAAGTACCAGGAGAGACTGAGTACAGAATGGAAAAAGGTGAGAACAATGGAAGCAAGGGGAGTGGGGGAGGAATGGGATGTATTTAGGGAATCAGTGATGGATTGCACAAAAGATGCTTGTGGCATGAGAAGAGTGGGAGGTGGGTTGATTAGAAAGGGTAGTGAGTGGTGGGATGAAGAAGTAAGAGTATTAGTGAAAGAGAAGGGAGAGGCATTTGGACGATTTTTGCAGGGAAAAAATGCAATTGAGTGGGAGATGTACAAAAGAAAGAGACAGGAGGTCAAGAAAAAGGTGCAAGAGGTGAAAAAAAGGGCAAATGAGAGTTGGGGTGAGAGAGTATCATTAAATTTTAGGGAGAATAAAAAGATGTTCTGGAAGGAGGTAAATAAAGTGCGTAAGACAAGGGAGCAAATGGGAACTTCAGTGAAGGGCGCAAATGGGGAGGTGATAACAAGTAGTGGTGATGTGAGAAGGAGATGGAGTGAGTATTTTGAAGGTTTGTTGAATGTGTTTGATGATAGAGTGGCAGATATAGGGTGTTTTGGTCGAGGTGGTGTGCAAAGTGAGAGTGTTAGGGAAAATGATTTGGTAAACAGAGAAGAGGTAGTGAAAGCTTTGCGGAAGATGAAAGCCGGCAAGGCAGCAGGTTTGGATGGTACTGCAGTGGAATTTATCAAAAAAGGGGGTGACTGTATTGTTGACTGGTTGGTAAGGTTATTTAATGTATGTATGACTCATGGTGAGGTGCCTGAGGATTGGCGGAATGCGTGCATAGTGCCATTGTACAAAGGCAAAGGGGATAAGAGTGAGTGCTCAAATTACAGAGGTATAAGTTTGTTGAGTATTCCTGGTAAATTATATGCGAGGGTATTGATTGAGAGGGTGAAGGCATGTACAGAGCATCAGATTGGGGAAGAGCAGTGTGGTTTCAGAAGTGGTAGAGGATGTGTGGATCAGGTGTTTGCTTTGAAGAATGTATGTGAGAAATACTTAGAAAAGCAAATGGATTTGTATGTAGCATTTATGGATCTGGAGAAGGCATATGATAGAGTTGATAGAGATGCTCTGTGGAAGGTATTAAGAATATATGGGGTGGGAGGAAAGTTGTTAGAAGCAGTGAAAAGTTTTTATCGAGGATGTAAGGCATGTGTACGTGTAGGAAGAGAGGAAAGTGATTGGTTCTCAGTGAATGTAGGTTTGCGGCAGGGGTGTGTGATGTCTCCATGGTTGTTTAATTTGTTTATGGATGGGGTTGTTAGGGAGGTAAATGCAAGAGTTTTGGAAAGAGGGGCAAGTATGAAGTCTGTTGGGGATGAGAGAGCTTGGGAAGTGAGTCAGTTGTTGTTCGCTGATGATACAGCGCTGGTGGCTGATTCATGTGAGAAACTGCAGAAGCTGGTGACTGAGTTTGGTAAAGTGTGTGGAAGAAGAAAGTTAAGAGTAAATGTGAATAAGAGCAAGGTTATTAGGTACAGTAGGGTTGAGGGTCAAGTCAATTGGGAGGTGAGTTTGAACGGAGAAAAACTGGAGGAAGTGAAGTGTTTTAGATATCTGGGAGTGGATCTGGCAGCGGATGGAACCATGGAAGCGGAAGTGGATCATAGGGTGGGGGAGGGGGCGAAAATTCTGGGGGCCTTGAAGAATGTGTGGAAGTCGAGAACATTATCTCGGAAAGCAAAAATGGGTATGTTTGAAGGAATAGTGGTTCCAACAATGTTGTATGGTTGCGAGGCGTGGGCTATGGATAGAGTTGTGCGCAGGAGGATGGATGTGCTGGAAATGAGATGTTTGAGGACAATGTGTGGTGTGAGGTGGTTTGATCGAGTGAGTAACGTAAGGGTAAGAGAGATGTGTGGAAATAAAAAGAGCGTGGTTGAGAGAGCAGAAGAGGGTGTTTTGAAGTGGTTTGGGCACATGGAGAGGATGAGTGAGGAAAGATTGACCAAGAGGATATACGTGTCGGAGGTGGAGGGAGCAAGGAGAAGAGGGAGACCAAATTGGAGGTGGAAAGATGGAGTGAAAAAGATTTTGTGTGATCGGGGCCTGAACATGCAGGAGGGTGAAAGGAGGGCAAGGAATAGAGTGAATTGGAGCGATGTGGTATACCGGGGTTGACGTGCTGTCAGTGGATTGAATCAAGGCATGTGAAGCGTCTGGGGTAAATCATGGAAAGCTGTGTAGATATGTATATTTGCGTGTGTGGACGTATGTATATACATGTGTATGGGGGGGTTGGGCCATTTCTTTCGTCTGTTTCCTTGCGCTACCTCGCAAACGCGGGAGACAGCGACAAAGTAAAAAAAAAAAAAAAAAAAAATATATATATATATATATATATATATATATATATATATATATATATATATATATATATATATATATATATATATATATATGTATGTATATATATATATATATATATATATATATATATATATATATATATATATACACACCCTCTCAATCAATACCCTCCCATATAATTTACCAGGAATACTCAACAAACTTATACCTCTGTAATTTGAGCACTCACTCTTATCCCCTTTGCCTTTGTACAATGGCACTATGCACGCATTTCGCCCATCCTCAGGCACCTCACCATGAGTCATACATACATTAAATAACCTTACCAACCAGTCAACAATACAGTCACCCCCTTTTTTAATAAATTCCACTGGATGGTATTGCAGTGGAATTTATTAAAAAAAGGGGGTGACTGTATAGTTGACTGGTTGGTAAGGTTATTTAATGTATGTATGACTCATGGTGAGGTGCCTGAGGACTGGCGGAATGCTTGCATAGTGCCACTGTACAAAGGCAAAGGGGATAAGAGTGAGTGCTCAAATTACAGAGGTATAAGTTTGTTGAGTATTCCTGGTAAATTATATGGGAGGGTATTGATTGAGAGGGTGAAGGCATGTACAGAGCATAAGATTGGGGAAGAGCAGTGTGGTTTCAGAAGTGGTAGAGGATGTGTGGATCAGGTGTTTGCTTTGAAGAATGTATGTGAGAAATACTTAGAAAAGCAAATGGATTTGTATGTAGCATTTATGGATCTGGAGAAGGCATACGAGAGAGTTGATAGAGATGCTCTGAGGAAGGTATTAAGAATATATGGTGTGGGAGGCAAGTTGTTACAAGCAGTGAAAAGTTTTTATCAAGGATGTAAGGCATGTGTACGTGTAGGAAGAGAGGAAAGTGATTGGTTCTCAGTGAATGTAGGTTTGCGGCAGGGGTGTGTGATGTCTCCATGGTTGTTAAATTTGTTTATGGATGGGGTTGTTAGGGAGGTGAATGCAAGAGTTTTGGAAAGAGGGGCAAGTATGAAGTCTGTTGGGGATGAGAGAGCTTGGGAAGTGAGTCAGTTGTTGTTCACTGATGATACAGCGCTGGTGGCTGATTCATGTGAGAAACTGCAGAAGCTGGTGACTGAGTTTGGTAAAGTGTGTGAAAGAAGAAAGTTAAGAGTAAATGTGAATAAGAGCAAGGTTATTAGGTACAGTAGGGTTGAGGGTCAAGTCAATTGGGAGGTAAGTTTGAATGGAGAAAAACTGGAGGAAGTAAAGTGTTTTAGATAACCGGGAGTGGATCTGGCAGCGGATGGGACCATGGAAGCGGAAGTGAATCATGGGGTGGGGGAGGGGGCGAAAATCCTGGGAGCCTTGAAGAATGTGTGGAAGTCGAGAACATTATCTCGGAAAGCAAAAATGGGTATGTTTGAAGGAATAGTGGTTCCAACAATGTTGTATGGTTGCGAGGCGTGGGCTATGGATAGACTTGTGCACAGGAGGGTGGATGTGCTGGAAATGAGATGTTTGAGGACAATGTGTGGTGTGAGGTGGTTTGATCGAGTGAGTAATGTAAGGGTAAGAGAGATGTGTGGAAATAAAAAGAGCATGGTTGAGAGAGCAGAAGAGAGTGTTTTGAAATGGTTTGGACACATGGAGAGAATGAGTGAGGAAAGATTGACCAAGATGATATATGTGTCGGAGGTGGAGGGAACGAGGAGAAGTGGGAGACCAAATTGGAGGTGGAAAGATGGAATGAAAAAGATTTTGTGTGATCGGGGCCTGAACATGCAGGAGGGTGAAAGGAGGGCAAGGAATAGAGTGAATTGGAGCGATGTGGTATACCGGGGTTGACGTGCTGTCAGTGGATTGAATCAAGGCATGTGAAGTGTCTGGGGTAAACCATGGAAAGCTGTGTAGGTATGTATATTTGCGTGTGTGGACGTATGTATATACATGTGTATGGGGGTGGGTTGGGCCATTTCTTTCGTCTGTTTCCTTGCGCTACCTTGCAAACGCGGGAGACAGCGACAAAGCAAAAAAAAAAAAATATATATATATATATATATATATATATATATATATATATATATATTTATTTTTAAAGGGGAAGTAAATGTTTATAGTTGTGTTACTGGAGTGATAGTTTTCATACATGGTGCTTTGACAAGAAAATAGTGAGATTGGAAAAAATGTAGCTTAGACATTGAAGCTTATTGATACAGTGGTTAAATTGATGAGAACTACTACTGGCTTTTGAGTAAATAAATTAAACATTTCCTTTTTCGATAGCCAGAGGTTGAACCATTATGTCACATTCATTTTTTTCTTTTCATTTCAAGCTAGAAGTTTCAGTTTTCTAAATTGTTTCTTACATTTTTCATATGTATATATATGTATGTGTGTGTGTGTGTGTATATGTGCGTGTGTGTGTGTGTATGTGTGTGTATGTGAATGTATATATATGTATATTATCCCTGGGGATAGGGGTGAAAGAATACTTCCCACGCATTCCTCGCGTGTCGTAGAAAGCGACTAGAGGGGACGGGAGCGGGGGGCCAGAAATCCTCCCCTCCTTGTATTTTTTTAACTTTCTAAAATGGGAAACAGAAGAAGGAGTCACGCGGGGAGTGCTCATACTCCTCGAAGGCTCAGATTGGGGTGCCTAAATGTGTGTGGATGTAACCAAGATGTGAAAAAAGGAGAGATAGGTAGTATGTTTGAGGAAAGGAACCTGCATGTTTTGGCTCTGAGTGAAACAAAGCTCAAGGGTGAAGGGGAAGAGTGGTTTGGGAATGTCTTGGGAGTAAAGTCAGGGGTTAGTGAGAGGACAAGAGCAAGGGAAGGAGTAGCAGTACTCCTGAAACAGGAGTTGTGGGAGTACGTGATAGAATGTAAGAAAGTAAATTCCCGATTAATATGGGTAAAACTGAAAGTTGATAGAGAGAGATGGGTGATTATTGGTGCATATGCACCTGGGCTTGAGAAGAAAGATCATGAGAGGCAAGTGTTTTGGGAGCAGCTGAATGAGTGTGTTAGTGGTTTTAATGCACGAGACCGGGTTATAGTGATGGGTGATTTGAATGCAAAGGTGAGTAATGTGGCAGTTGAGGGAATAATTGGTGTACATGGGGTGTTCAGTGTTGTAAATGGAAATGGTGAAGAGCTTGTAGATTTATGTGCTGAAAAAGGACTGATGATTGGGAATACCTGGTTTAAAAAGCGAGATATACATAAGTATACTTATGTAAGTAGGAGAGATGGCCAGAGAGCGTTATTGGATTACGTGTTAATTGACAGGCGCACGAAAGAGAGACTTTTGGATGTTAATGTGCTGAGAGGTGCAACTGGAGGGATGTCTGATCATTATCTTGTGGAGGCTAAGGTGAAGATATGTATGGGTTTTCAGAAAAGAAGAGTGAATGTTGGGGTGAAGAGGGTGGTGAGAGTAAGTGAGCTTGGGAAGGAGACTTGTGTGAGGAAGTACCAGGAGAGACTGAGTACAGAATGGAAAAAGGTGAGAACAATGGAAGTAAGGGGAGTGGGGGAGGAATGGGATGTATTTAGGGAATCAGTGATGGATTGCGCAAAAGATGCTTGTGGCATGAGAAGAGTGGGAGGTGGGTTGATTAGAAAGGGTAGTGAGTGGTGGGATGAAGAAGTAAGAGTATTAGTGAAAGAGAAGAGAGAGGCATTTGGACGATTTTTGCAGGGAAAAAATGGAGCTGAGTGGGAGACGTATAAAAGAATGAGACAGGAGGTCAAGAGAAAGGTGCAAGAGGTGAAAAAAAGGGCAAATGAGAGTTGGGGTGAGAGAGTATCATTAAATTTTAGGGAGAATAAAAAGATGTTCTGGAAGGAGGTAAATAAGGTGCGTAAGACAAGGGAGCAAATGGGAACTTCAGTGAAGGGCGCAAATGGGGAGGTGATAACAAGTAGTGGTGATGTGAGAAGGAGATGGAGTGGGTATTTTGAAGGTTTGTTGAATGTGTTTGATGATAGAGTGGCAGATATAGGGTGTTTTGGTCGAGGTGGTGTGCAAAGTGAGAGGGTTAGGGAAAATGATTTGGTAAACAGAGAAGAGGTAGTAAAAGCTTTGCGGAAGATGAAAGCCGGCAAGGCAGCAGGTTTGGATGGTATTGCAGTGGAATTTATTAAAAAAGGGGGTGACTGTATAGTTGACTGGTTGGTAAGGTTATTTAATGTATGTATGACTAACGGTGAGGTGCCTGAGGATTGGCGGAATGCGTGCATAGTGCCATTGTACAAAGGCAAAGGGGATAAGAGTGAGTGCTCAAATTACAGAGGTATAAGTTTGTTGAGTATTCCTGGTAAATTATATGGGAGGGTATTGATTGAGAGGGTGAAGGCATGTACAGAGCATCAGATTGGGGAAGAGCAGTGTGGTTTCAGAAGTGGTAGAGGATGTGTGGATCAGGTGTTTGCTTTGAAGAATGTATGTGAGAAATACTTAGAAAAGCAAATGGATTTGTATGTAGCATTTATGGATCTGGAGAAGGCATATGATAGAGTTGATAGAGATGCTCTGTGGAAGGTATTAAGAATATATGGTGTGGGAGGCAAGTTGTTAGAAGCAGTGAAAAGTTTTTCTCAAGGATGTAAGGCATGTGTACGTGTAGGAAGAGAGGAAAGTGATTGGTTCTCAGTGAATGTAGGTTTGCGGCAGGGGTGTGTGATGTCTCCATGGTTGTTTAATTTGTTTATGGATGGGGTTGTTAGGGAGGTGAAAGCAAGAGTTTTGGAAAGAGGGGCAAGTATGAAGTCTGTTGGGGATGAGAGAGCTTGGGAAGTGAGTCAGTTGTTGTTCGCTGATGATACAGCGCTGGTGGCGGATTCATGTGAGAAAATGCAGAAGCTGGTGACTGAGTTTGGTAAATTGTGTGAAAGAAGAAAGTTAAGAGTAAATGTGAATAAGAACAAGGTTATTAGGTACAGTAGGGTTGAGGGTCAAGTCAATTGGGAGGTGAGTTTGAATGGAGAAAAACTGGAGGAAGTGAAGTGTTTTAGATATCTGGGAGTGGATCTGGCAGCGGATGGAACCATGGAAGCGGAAGTGGATCATAGGGTGGGAGAGGGGGCGAAAATCCTGGGAGCCTTGAAGAATGTGTGGAAGTTGAGAACATTATCTCGGAAAGCAAAAATGGGTATGTTTGAAGGAATAGTGGTTCCAACAATGTTGTATGGTTGCGAGGCGTGGGCTATGGATAGAGTTGTGCGCAGGAGGATGGATGTGCTGGAAATGAGATGTTTGAGGACAATGTGTGGTGTGAGGTGGTTTGATCGAGTAAGTAATGTAAGGGTAAGAGAGATGTGTGGAAATAAAAAGAGCATGGTTGAGAGAGCAGAAGAGGGTGTTTTGAAATGGTTTGGGCACATGGAGAGAATGAGTGAGGAAAGATTGACCAAGTGTTTTGGGAGCAGCTGAATGAGTGTGTTAGTGGTTTTGATGCACGAGACCGGGTTCTAGTGTTGGGTGATTTGAATGCAAAGGTGAGTAATGTGGCAGTTGAGGGAATAATTGGTATACATGGGGTGTTCAGTGTTGTAAATGGAAATGGCGAAGAGCTTGTAGATTTACGTGCTGAAAAAGGACTGATGATTGGGAATACCTGGTTTAAAAAGCGAGATATACATAAGTATACTTATGTAAGTAGGAGAGATGGCCAGAGAGCAATATTGGATTACGTGTTAATTGACAGGCGTGCGAAAGAGAGACTTTTGGATGTCAATGTGCTGAGAGGTGCAACTGGAGGGATGTCTGATCATTATCTTGTGGAGGCTAAGGTGAAGATTTGTATGGGTTTTCAGAAAAGAAGAGTGAATGTTGAGGTGAAGAGGGTGGTGAGAGTAAGTGAGCTTGGGAAGGAGACTTGTGTGAGGAAGTACCAGGAGAGACTGAGTACAGAATGGAAAAAGGTGAGAACAATGGAAGTAAGGGGAGTGGGGGAGGAATGGGATGTATTTAGGGAATCAGTGATGGATTGCGCAAAAGATGCTTGTGGCATGAGAAGAGTGGGAGGTGGGTTGATTAGAAAGGGTAGTGAGTGGTGGGATGAAGAAGTAAGAGTATTAGTGAAAGAGAAGAGAGAGGCATTTGGACGAATTTTGCAGGGAAAAAATGAAATTGAGTGGGAGACGTATAAAAGAAAGAGACAGGAGGTCAAGAGAAAGGTGCAAGAGGTGAAAAAAAGGGCAAATGAGAGTTGGGGTGAGAGAGTATCATTAACTTTTAGGGAGAATAAAAAGATGTTCTGGAAGGAGGTAAATAAAGTGCGTAAGACAAGGGAGCAAATGGGAACTTCAGTGAAGGGCGCAAATGGGGAGGTGATAACAAGTAGTGGTGATGTGAGAAGGAGATGGAGTGAGTATTTTGAAGGTTTGTTGAATGTGTTTGATGATAGAGTGGCAGATATAGGGTGTTTTGGTCGAGGTGGTGTGCAAAGTGCGAGGGTTAGGGAAAATGAGTTGGTAAACAGAGAAGAGGTAGTAAAAGCTTTGCAGAAGATGAAAGCCGGCAAGGCAGCAGGTTTGGATGGTATTGCAGTGGAATTTATTAAAAAAGGGGGTGACTGTATTGTTGACTGGTTGGTAAGGTTATTTAATGTATGTATGACTCATGGTGAGGTGCCTGAGGATTGGCAGAATGCGTGCATAGTGCCATTGTACAAAGGCAAAGGGGATAAGAGTGAGTGCTCAAATTACAGAGGTATAAGTTTATTGAGTATTCCTGGCAAATTATATGGGAGGGTATTGATTGAAAGGGTGAAGGCATGTACAGAGCATCAGATTGGGGAAGAGCAGTGTGGTTTCAGAAGTGGTAGAGGATGTGTGGATCAGGTGTTTGCTTTGAAGAATGTATGTGAGAAATACTTAGAAAAGCAAATGGATTTGTATGTAGCATTTATATATCTGGAGAAGGCATATGATAGAGTTGATAGAGATGCTCTGTGGAAGGTATTAAGAATATATGGTGTGGGAGGCAAGTTGTTAGAAGCAGTGAAAAGTTTTTATCGAGGAAGTAAGGCATGTGTACGTGTAGGAAGAGAGGAAAGTGACTGGTTCTCAGTGAATGTAGGTTTGCGGCAGGGGTGTGTGATGTCTCCATGGTTGTTTAATTTGTTTATGGATGGGGTTGTTAGGGAGGTGAAAGCAAGAGTTTTGGAAAGAGGGGCAAGTATGAAGTCTGTTGGGGATGAGAGAGCTTGGGAAGTGAGTCAGTTGTTGTTCGCTGATGATACAGCGCTGGTGGCTGATTCATGTGAGAAAATGCAGAAGCTGGTGACTGAGTTTGGTAAAGTGTGTGAAAGAAGAAAGTTAAGAGTAAATGTGAATAAGAGCAAGGTTATTAGGTACAGTAGGGTTGAGGGTCAATTCAATTGGGAGGTGAGTTTGAATGGAGAAAAACTGGAGGAAGTGAAGTGTTTTAGATATCTGGGAGTGGATCTGGCAGCGGATGGAACCATGGAAGCGGAAGTGGATCATAGGGTGGGGGAGTGGGCGAAAATTCTGGGAGCCTTGAAGAATGTGTGGAAGTTGAGAACATTATCTCGGAAAGCAAAAATGGGTATGTTTGAAGGAATAGTGGTTCCAACAATGTTGTATGGTTGCGAGGCGTGGACTATGGATAGAGTTGTGCGCAGGAGGATGGATGTGCTGGAAATGAGATGTTTGAGGACAATGTGTGGTGTGAGGTGGTTTGATCGAGTAAGTAACATAAGGGTAAGAGAGATGTGTGGAAATAAAAAGAGCGTGGTTGAGAGAGCAGAAGAGGGTGTTTTGAAATGGTTTGGTCACATGGAGAGAATGAGAGAGGAAAGATTGACCAAGAGGATATATGTGTCGGAGGTGGAGGGAACAAGGAGAAGAGGGAGACCAAATTGGAGGTGGAAAGATGGAGTGAAAAAGATTTTGTGTGATCGGGGCCTGAACATGCAGGAGGGTGAAAGGAGGGCAAAGAATAGAGTGAATTGGAGCGATGTGGTATACCGGGGTTGACGTGCTGTCAGTGGGTTGAATCAAGGCATGTGTATGGGGGTGCGTTGGGCCATTTCTTTCGTCTGTTTCCTTGCGCTACCTCACAAACGCGGGAGACAGCGGCAAAAAAAAAAAAAAAAAAAAAAAATATATATATATATATATATATATATATATATATATATATATATATAGATGTTCTGGAAGGAGGTAAATAAAGTGCATAAGACAACGGAGGAAATGGGAACTTCAGTGAAGGGCGCAAATGGGGAGGTGATAACAAGTAGTGGTGATGTGAGAAGGGGATGGAGTGAGTATTTTGAAGGTTTGTTGAATGTGTTTGATGATATAGTGGCAGATATAGGGTGTTTTGGTCGAGGTGGTGTGCAAAGTGAGAGGGTTAGGGAAAATGATTTGGTAAACAGAGAAGAGGTAGTAAAAGCTTTGCGGAGGTTGAAAGCCGGCAAGGCAGCAGGTTTGGATGGTATTGCAGTGGAATTTATTAAAAAAGGGGGTGACTGTATTATTGACTGGTTGGTAAGGTTATTTAATGTATGTATGACTCATGGTGAGGTGCCTGAGGATGGCGGAATGCGTGCATAGTGCCATTGTACAAAGGCAAAGGGGATAAGAGTGAGTGCTCAAATTACAGAGGTATAAGTTTGTTGAGTATTCCTGGTAAATCATATGGGAGGGTATTGATTGAGAGGGTGAAGGCATGTACAGAGCATCAGACTGGGGAAGAGCAGTGTGGTTTCAGAAGTGGTAGAGGATGTGTGGATCAGGTGTTTGCTTTGAAGAATGTATGTGAGAAATACTTAGAAAAAAGCAAATGGATATGTATGTAGCATTTATGGATCAGGAGAAGGCATATGATAGAGTTGATAGAGATGCTCTGTGGAAGGTATTAAGAATATATGGTGTGGGAGGCAAGTTGTTAGAAGCAGTGAAATGTTTTTATTGAGGATGTAAGGCATGTGTACGTGTAGGAAGAGAGGAAAGTGACTGGTTCTCAGTGAATGTAGGTTTGCGGCAGGGGTGTGTGATGTCTCCATGGTTGTTTAATTTGTTTATGGATGGGGTTGTTAGGGAGGTGAATGCAAGAGTTTTGGAAAGAGGGGCAAGTATGAAGTCTGTTGGGGATGAGAGAGCTTGGGAAGTGAGTCAGTTGTTGTTCGCTGATGATACAGCGCTGGTGGCTGATTCATGTGAGAAACTGCAGAAGCTGGTGACTGAGTTTAGTAAAGTGTGTGAAAGAAGAAAGTTAAGAGTAAATGTGAATAAGAGCAAGGTAATTAGGTACAGTAGGGTTGAGGGTCAAGTCAATTGGGAGGTAAGTTTGAATGGAGAAAAACTGGAGGAAGTAAAGTGTCTTAGATATCTGGGAGTGGATCTGGCAGCGGATCGAACCATGGAAGCGGAAGTGGATCATAGGGTGGGGGAGGGGACGAAAATCCTGGGAGCCTTGAAGAATGTGTGGAAGTTGAGAACATTATCTCGGATAGCAAAAATGGGTATGTTTGAAGGAATAGTGGTTCCAACAATGTTGTATGGTTGCGAGGCGTGTGCTATGGATAGAGTTGTGCGCAGGAGGATGGATGTGCTGGAAATGAGATGTTTGAGGACAATGTGTGGTGTGAGGTGGTTTGATCGAGTAAGGAACGTAAGGGTAAGAGAGATGTGTGGAAATAAAAAGAGCGTGGTTGAGAGAGCAGAAGAGGGTGTTTTGAAATGGTTTGGGCACATGGAGAGGATGAGTGAGGAAAGATTGACCAAGAGGATATATGTGTCGTAGGTGGAGGGAACGAGGAGAAGTGGGAGACCAAATTGGAGGTGGAAAGTTGGAGTGAAAAAGATTTTGTGTGATCGGGGCCTGAACATGCAGGAGGGTGAAAGGAGGGCAAGGAATAGAGTGAAATGGATCGATGTGGTATACTGGGGTTGACGTGCTGTCAGAGGATTGAATCAGATCATGTGAAGCGTCTGGGGTAAACCATGGAAAGCTGTGTAGGTATGTATATTTGCGTGTGTGGACATATGTATATACATGTGTATGGGGATGGGTTGGGCCATTTCTTTTGTCTGTTTCCTTGCGCTACCTCGCAAACGCGGGAAACAGCGACAAAGCAAAAAAAAAAAAAAAAAAATATATATATATATATATATATATATATATATATATATATTTTTTTTTTTTTTATACTTTGTCGCTGTCTCCCGCGTTTGCGAGGTAGCGCAAGGAAACAGACGAAAGAAATGGCCCAACCCCCCCCCATACACATGTATATACATACGTCCACACACACAAATATACATACCTACACAGCTTTCCATGGTTTACCCCAGACGCTTCACATGCCTTGATTCAATCCACTGACAGCACGTCAACCCCGGTATACCACATCGCTCCAATTCACTCTATTCCTTGCCCTCCTTTAACCCTCCTGCATGTTCAGGCCCCGATCACACAAAATCTTTTTCACTCCATCTTTCCACCTCCAATTTGGTCTCCCTCTTCTCCTTGCTCCCTCCACCTCCGACACATATATTCTCTTGGTCAATCTTTCCTCACTCATCCTCTCCATGTGTCCAAACCACTTCAAAACACCCTCTTCTGCTCTCTCAACTACGCTCTTTTTATTTCCACACATCTCTCTTACCCTTACGTTACTCACTCGATCAAACCACCTCACACCACACATTGTCCTTAAACATCTCATTTCCAGCACATCCATCCTCCTGCGCACAACTCTATCCATAGCCCACACCTCGCAACCATACAACATTGTTGGAACCACTATTCCTTCAAACATACCCATTTTTGCTTTCCGAGATAATGTTCTCGACTTCCACACATTCTTCAAGGCCCCCAGAATTTTCGCCCCCTCCCCCACCCTATGATCCACTTCCACTTCCATGGTTCCATCCGCTGCCAGATCCACTCCCAGATATCTAAAACACTTCACTTCCTCCAGTTTTTCTCCATTCAAACTCACCTCCCAATTGACTTGACCCTCAACCCTACTGTACCTAATAACCTTGCTCTTATTCACATTTACTCTTAACTTTCTTCTTCCACACACTTTACCAAACTCAGTCACCAGCTTCTGCAGTTTCTCACATGAATCAGCCACCAGCGCTGTATCATCAGCGAACAACAACTGACTCACTTCCCAAGCTCTCTCATCCCCAACAGACTTCATACTTGCCCCTCTTTCCAAGACTCTTGCATTTACCTCCCTAACAACCCCATCCATAAACAAATTAAACAACCATGGAGACATCACACACCCCTGCCGCAAACCTACATTCACTGAGAACCAATCACTTTCCTCTCTTCCTACACGTACACATGCCTTACGTCCTCGATAAAAACTTTTCACTGCTTCTAACAACTTTCCTCCCACACCATATATTCTCAATACCTTCCACAGAGCATCTCTATCAACTCTATCATATGCCTTCTCCAGATCCATAAATGCTACATACAAATCCATTTGCTTTTCTAAGTATTTCTCACATACATTCTTCAAAGCAAACACCTGATCCACACATCCTCTACCACTTCTGAAACCACACTGCTCTTCCCCAATCTGATGCTCTGTACATGCCTTCACCCTCTCAATCAATACCCTCCCATATAATTTACCAGGAATACTCAACAAACTTATACCTCTGTAATTTGAGCATCCACTCTTATCCCCTTTGCCTTTGTACAATGGCACTATGCACGCATTCCGCCAATCCTCAGGCACCTCACCATGAGTCATACATACATTAAATAACCTTACCAACCAGTCAACAATACAATCACCCCCTTTTTTAATAAATTCCACTGCAATACCATCCAAGCCTGCTGCCTTGCCGGCTTTCATCTTCCGCAAAGCTTTCACTACCTCTTCTCTGTTTACCAAATCATTTTCCCTAACCCTCTCACTTTGCACACCACCTCGACCAAAACACCCTATATCTGCCACTCTATCATCAAACACATTCAACAAACCTTCAAAATACTCACTCCATCTCCTTCTCACATCACCACTACTTGTTATCACCTCCCCATTTGCGCCCTTCACTGAAGTTCCCATTCGCTCCCTTGTCTTACGCACTTTATTTACCTCCTTCCAGAACATCTTTTTATTCTCCCTAAAATTTAATGATACTCTCTCACACCAACTCTCATTTGCCCTTTTTTTCACCTCTTGCACCTTTCTCTTGACCTCCTGTCTCTTTCTTTTATACATCTCCCACTCAATTGCATTTTTTTCCTGCAAAAATCGTCCAAATGCCTCTCTCTTCTCTTTCACTAATACTCTTACTTCTTCATCCCACCACTCACTACCCTTTCTAATCAACCCACCTCCCACTCTTCTCATGCCACAAGCATCTTTTGCGCAATCCATCACTGATTCCCTAAATACATCCCATTCCTCCCCCACTCCCCTTACTTCCATTGTTCTCACCTTTTTCCATTCTGTACTCAGTCTCTCCTGGTACTTCCTCACACAGGTCTCCTTCTCAAGCTCACTTACTCTCACCACCCTCTTCTCCCCAACATTCACTCTTCTTTTCTGAAAACCCATACAAATCTTCACCTTAGCCTCCACAAGATAATGATCAGACATCCCTCCAGTTGCACCTCTCAGCACATTAACATCCAAAAGTCTCTCTTTCGCACGCCTGTCAATTAACACGTAATCCAATAACGCTCTCTGGCCATCTCTCCTACTTACATAAGTATACTTATGTATATCTCGCTTTTTAAACCAGGTATTCCCAATCATCAGTCCTTTTTCAGCACATAAATCTACAAGCTCTTCACCATTTCCATTTACAACACTGAACACCCCATGTATACCAATTATTCCCTCAACTGCCACATTACTCACCCTTGCATTCAAATCACCCATCACTATAACCTGGTCTCGTGCATCAAAACCACTAACACACTCATTCAGCTGCTCCCAAAACACTTGCCTCTCTTGATCTTTCTTCTCAAGCCCAGGTGCATATGCACCAATAATCACCCACCTCTCTCCATCAACTTTCAGTTTTACCCATATTAATCGAGAATTTACTTTCTTACACTCTATCACATACTCCCACAACTCCTGTTTCAGGAGTATTGCTACTCCTTCCCTTGCTCTTGTCCTCTCACTAACCCCTGACTTTACTCCCCAGACATTCCCAAACCACTCTTCCCCTTTACCCTTGAGCTTCGTTTCACTCAGAGCCAAAACATGCAGGTTCCTTTCCTCAAACATACTACCTATCTCTCCTTTTTTCACATCTTGGTTACATCCACACACATTTAGGCACCCCACTCTGAGCCTTCGAGGAGGATGAGCACTCCCCGCGTGACTCCTTCTTCTGTTTCCCATTTTAGAAAGTTAATACAAGGAGGGGAGGATTTCTGGCCCCCCGCTCCCGTCCCCTCTAGTCGCTTTCTACGACACGCGAGGAATACGTGGGAAGTATTCTTTCACCCCTATCCCCAGGGATAGGGGTGATAGGGGTGATATATATATATATATATATATATATATATATATATATATATATATATATATATATATATATATATATATATATATATATTTATATATATATATTGATTGATTGAGAGGGTGAAGGCATGTACAGAGCATCAGATTGGGGAAGAGCAGTGTGGTTTCAGAAGTGGTAGAGGATGTGTGGATCAGGTGTTTGCTTTGAAGAATGTATGTGAGAAATACTTAGAAAAGCAAATGGATTTGTATGTAGCATTTATGGATCTGGAGAAGGCATATGATAGAGTTGATAGAGATGCTCTGTGGAAGGTATTAAGAATATATGGTGTGGGAGGCAAGTTGTTAGAAGCAGTGAAAAGTTTTTATCGAGGATGTAAGGCATGTGTATGTGTAGGAAGAGAGGAAAGTGATTGGTTCTCAGTGAATGTAGGTTTGCGGCAGGGGTGTGTGATGTCTCCATGGTTGTTTAATTTGTTTATGGATGGGGTTGTTAGGGAGGTAAATGCAAGAGTCTTGGAAAGAGGGGCAAGTATGAAGTCTGTTGGGGATGAGAGAGCTTGGGAAGTGAGTCAGTTGTTGTTCGCTGATGATACAGCGCTGGTGGCGGATTCATGTGAGAAACTGCAGAAGCTGGTGACGGAGTTTGGTAAAGTGTGTGGAAGAAGAAAGTTAAGAGTAAATGTGAATAAGAGCAAGGTTATTAGGTACAGTAGGGTTGAGGGTCAAGTCAATTGGGAGGTGAGTTTGAATGGAGAAAAACTGGGGGAAGTGAAGTGTTTTAGATATCTGGGAGTGGATCTGTCAGCGGATGGAACCATGGAAGCGGAAGTGGATCATAGGGTGGGGGAGGGGGCGAAAATTTTGGGAGCCTTGAAAAATGTGTGGAAGTCGAGAACATTATCCTGGAAAGCAAAAATGGGTATGTTTGAAGGAATAGTAGTTCCAACAATGTTGTATGGTTGCGAGGCGTGGGCTATGGATAGAGTTGTGCGCAGGAGGATGGATGTGCTGGAAATGAGATGTTTGAGGACAATATGTGGTGTGAGGTGGTTTGATCGAGTAAGTAACGTAAGGGTAAGAGAGATGTGTGGAAATAAAAAGAGCGTGGTTGAGAGAGCAGAAGAGGGTGTTTTGAAATGGTTTGGGCACATGGAGAGAATGAGTGAGGAAAGATTGACCAAGAGGATATATGTGTCGGAGGTGGAGGGAACGAGGAGAAGAGGGAGACCAAATTGGAGGTGGAAAGATGGAGTGAAAAGGATTTTGTGTGATCGGGGCCTGAACATGCAGGAGGGTGAAAGGAGGGCAAGGAATAGAGTGAATTGGAGCGATGTGGTATACAGGGGTTGACGTGCTGTCAGTGGATTGAATCAAGGCATGTGAAGCGTCCGGGGTAAACCAAGGAAAGCTGTGTAGGTATGTATATTTGCGTGTGTGGACGTGTGTATGTACATGTGTATGGGGGGGTTGGGCCATTTCTTTCGTCTGTTTCCTTGCGCTACCTCGCAAACGCGGGAGACAGCGACAAAGTATAAAAAAAAAAAAAAAAATATATGTATACATTGAGATTTATGGTTATGTATATGTGCGCATGTGGACGTGTATGTACATACATGTGTAGGTGGATGTGTTGGGCCATTCTTTCGTTTGTTTCCTTGCGCTACCTCGCTAATGCGGGAGACAGCGACAAAGTATAATAAAAAAAATAAAAAGATGTTTTGGAAGGAGGTAAATAAGTGCATAAGACAAGAAAACAAATGGGAACATCGGTGAAGGGGGCTAATGGGGAGGTAATAACAAGCAGTGGTGATGTGAAATGGAGTGAGTATTTTGAAAGCTGGTTGAATGTGTTAGGTGATAGAGTGGCAGATATAGGGTGTTTTGGTCGAGGTGGTATGCAAAGTGAGAAGGTCAGGGAGAATGGTATGGTAAACATGGAGCGGGTAGTGAAAGCTTTGGGGAAGATGAAATCCGGCATGGCAGTGGGTTTGGATGGTATTGCAGTGGAATTTATTAAAAAGGGGGTGACTGTGTTGTTGACTGGTTGGTGAGGATATTCAATGTATGTATGGCTCATGGCGAATGCCTGAGGATTGGCAGAATGCATGCATAGTGCCATTGTACAAAGGCAAAGGGGATAAAGGTGAATGTTCAAAATATAGTGGTATAAGTTTGTTGAGTATTCCTGAAGAGGGTGAAGGCATGTACAGAATATCAGATTGGGGAAGAGCAGTGTAGTTTCTTAAGTGGGAGAGGATGTGTGGATCAGATGTTTGCTTTGAAGAATGTATGTGAGAAATACTTGGAAAAACAAATGGATTTGTATATAGCATTTATGGATCTAGTGAATGGATATGATAGATTTGATAGAGATGCTCTGTGGAAGATATTAAGAATATATGATGTGGGAGGAGAGTTGCTAAAAGCAGTGAAATGTTTTTATCAAGGATGTAAGTCAAGTGTAAGAGTAGGAAGAGAGGAAAGTGATTGGTTCTCAGTGAATATCGGTTTGCGGCAGGGGTGCGTGATGTCTCCATGGTTGTTTGATTTGTTTATGGATGGGGTTGTTTGGGAGGTGAATGAAAGAGTTTGGGAGAGAGGGGCACGTTGTGGATGACAGGGCTTGGGAAGTGTCAGTTGTTGTTCGCTGATGATACAGAGCTGGTGGCTGATTTGGGTGAGCAACTGCAGAACCTGGAGACTGAGTTTGGTAAAGCATGTGAAAGAAGAAATTTGAGAGTGAATGTGAATAAGAACAAGGTTATTAGGTACAGTAGGGTTGAGGGACAAGTCAACTGGGAGGTAAGTTTAAATGGAGAAAAACTGGAGGACGTGAAGTGTTTTAGATATCTGGGAGTGGATTTGGCAGTGGATGGAGCCATGGAAGCGGAAGTGAGTCAAAGGGTCGGGGAGGGGGCGAAAGTTCTGAGCACTGAAGAATGTGTGGAAGGCGAGAACATTATCTCAGGAAGCATTTTGAAATGGGTATGTTTGAAGGAAAAGTGGTTTCAACAATGTTACATGGTTGCGAGGCGTGGGCTATAGACAGAGTTGTGCAGAGGAGGGTGGATGTGTTGGAAATGAGAAGTTTGAGGACGATATGTGGTGTGAGGTGGTTTGATCGAGTAAATAATGAAAGGGTAAGGGAGATATGTGGTAATAAAAAGAGTGCGGTTGAGACAGCAGAAGAGGGTGTATTGAAATGGTTTAGTTACATGGAGAGAATGAGTGAGAAAAGATTGACAGAGAGGACATATGTGTCAGAGGCAGAGGGAATGAGGAGAGGTGGGAGACCAAATTGGAGGTGGAAGGATGGAGTAAAAAAGCTTTTGAGCGATTGGGGCCTGAGTATGAGGGAGGGTGAAAGGCGTGTAAGGAAATAGAGTGAATTGGAATGATGTGGTATACCAGGGTCAACGTGCTGTCAATGGATTGAACCAGGGCATGTGAAGCGTCTGGGGTAAACCATGGAAAGTTTTGTGGGGCCTGGATGTGGAAAGGGAGCTGTGGTGTCAGTGCATTATACATGACAGTTAGAGACTGAGTGTGAACGAATGTGGCCTTTGTTGTCTTTTCCTAGTGCTACCCCGTGTGCATGCAGGGGGAGGGGGTTGTCATTTCATGTTTGGTGAGGTGGCGAAAGGAATGAATAAAGGCAGCAAGTATGAATTATGTACATGTGTATATATGTATATGTCTGTGTATGTATATATATGTATATGATGAAATATATGGGTATGTATAAGTGCGCGTGTGGACATATATGTATATGTATGTCTATGTGGGTGGGTTGGGCCATTCTTTTGTCTGCTTCCTTGCGCTACCTCACTAACACGGGAGACGGCAACAAAGTGTAATAAACAAATGTAAATAAATAATAATAATTTACATTTATTATACCTAAACGCTGTCTCCTGCATTAGAGAGGCAGCTCAAGGAAACAGACGAAAGAATGGCTCAACCAACCCACATACATATGCATACAAATAAACGCCCATACACACACATATACATACCTATACATTTCAACATATAAATACATATACATACACAGACATTTTTTTTTTTTTTTTTTTTTCATACTTTGTCGCTGTCTCCCGCGTCTGCGAGGTAGCGCAAGGAAACAGACGAAAGAAATGGCCCAACCCCCCCCCCCCATACACATGTACATACACACGTCCACACACGCAAATATACATACCTACACAGCTTTCCATGATTTACCCCAGACGCTTCACATGCCCTGATTCAATCCACTGACAGCACGTCAACCCCGGTATACCACATGACTCCAATTCACTCTATTTCTTGCCCTCCTTTCACCCTCCTGCATGTTCAGGCCCCGATCACACAAAATCTTTTTCACTCCATCTTTCCACCTCCAATTTGGTCTCCCTCTTCTCCTCGTTCCCCCCACCTCCGACACATATATCCTCTTGGTCAATCTCTCCTCACTCATTCTCTCCATGTGCCCAAACCATTTCAAAACACCCTCTTCTGCTCTCTCAACCACGCTCTTTTTATTTCCACACATCTCTCTTACCCTTACGTTACTTACTCGATCAAACCACCTCACACCACACATTGTCCTCAAACATCTCATTTCCAGCACATCCATCCTCCTGCGCACATCTCTATCCATAGCCCACGCCTCGCAACCATACAACATTGTTGGAACCACTATTCCCTCAAACATACCCATTTTTGCTTTCCGAGATAATGTTCTCGACTTCCACACATTTTTCAAGGCTCCCAAAATTTTCGCCCCCTCCCCCACCCTATGATCCACTTCCGCTTCCATGGTTCCATCCGCTGACAGATCCACTCCCAGATATCTAAAACACTTCACTTCCTCCAGTTTTTCTCCATTCAAACTCACCTCCCAATTGACTTGACCCTCACCCCTACTGTACCTAATAACCTTGCTCTTATTCACATTTACTCTCAACTTTCTTTTTCCACACACTTTACCAAACTCAGTCACCAGCTTCTGCAGTTTCTCACATGAATCAGCCACCAGCGCTGTATCATCAGCGAACAACAACTGACTCACTTCCCAAGCTCTCTCATCCCCAACAGACTTCATACTTGCCCCTCTTTCCAGGACTCTTGCATTTACCTCCCTTACAACCCCATCCATAAACAAATTAAACAACCATGGAGACATCACACACCCCTGCCGCAAACCTACATTCACTGAGAACCAATCACTTTCCTCTCTTCCTACACGTACACATGCCTTACATCCTCGATAAAAACTTTTCACTGCTTCTAACAACTTGCCTCCCACACCATATATTCTTAATACCTTCCACAGAGCATCTCTATCAACTCTATCATATGCCTTCTCCAGATCCATAAATGCTACATACAAATCCATTTGCTTTTCTAAGTATTTCTCACATACATTCTTCAAAGCAAACACCTGATCCACACATCCTCTACCACTTCTGAAACCGCACTGCTCTTCCCCAATCTGATGCTCTGTACATGCCTTCACCCTCTCAATCAATACCCTCCCATATAATTTACCAGGAATACTCAACAAACTTATACCTCTGTAATTTGAGCACTCACTCTTATCCCCTTTGCCTTTGTACAATGGCACTATGCACGCATTCCGCCAATCCTCAGGCACCTCACCATGAGTCATACATACATTAAATAACCTTACCAACCAGTCAACAATACAGTCACCCCCTTTCTTAATAAATTCCACTGCAATACCATCCAAACCTGCTGCCTTGCCGGCTTTCATCTTCCGCAAAGCTTTTACTACCTCTTCTCTGTTTACCAAATCATTTTCCCTAACCCTCTCACTTTGCACACCACCTCGACCAAAACACCCTATATCTGCCACTCTGTCATCAGACACATTCAACAAACCTTCAAAATACTCATTCCATCTCCTTCTCACATCACCGCTACTTGTTATCACCTCCCCATTTACGCCCTTCACTGAAGTTCCCATTTGCTCCCTTGTCTTACGCACCCTATTTACCTCCTTCCAGAACATCTTTTTATTCTCCCTAAAATTTACTGATAGTCTCTCACCCCAACTCTCATTTGCCCTTTTTTCACCTCTTGCACCTTTCTCTTGACCTCCTGTCTCTTTCTTTTATACTTCTCCCACTCAATTGCATTTTTTCCCTGCAAAAATCGTCCAAATGCCTCTCTCTTCTCTTTCACTAATACTCTTACTTCTTCATCCCACCACTCACTACCCTTTCTAAACAGCCCACCTCCCACTCTTCTCATGCCACAAGCATCTTTTGTGCAATCCATCACTGATTCCCTAAATACATCCCATTCCTCCCCCACTCCCCTTACTTCCATTGTTCTCACCTTTTTCCATTCTGTACACAGTCTCTCCTGGTACTTCCCCACACAGGTCTCCTTCCCAAGCTCACTTACTCTCACCACCTTCTTCACCCCAACATTCACTCCTCTTTTCTGAAAACCCATACTAATCTTCACCTTAGCCTCCACAAGATAATGATCAGACATCCCTCCAGTTGCACCTCTCAGCACATTAACATCCAAAAGTCTCAGACATATACATGTAAATACATGTACATATTCATAACAGCTGCCTTCATCCATTCCTGTCGCCACCCTGCTACACATGAAATAGCATCCCACCCCCACCACACATGAAATAGTACCCGACCCCCTGCGAGGTAACACTAGGAAAAGAAAAAAGCCACATTCATTCACACTCCATCTCTAGCTGTTATGTGTAAAGCACCAAAACCACAGCTCCCTTTCCACAACCAGGCCCCATAAAACTTTCCATGGTTCACCCCAGACGCTTCACATGCCTTGGTTCAATCCAGTGACAGTATGTCAACCCCAGTATGCCACATCATTCCAATTCACTCTATTCCTTGCACGCCTTTCTCCCTCCTGTATGTTCAGGCCCCAATCAATCAAAATCTTTTTCACTCCATCCTTCCACCTCCAATTTGGTCTCCTGCTTCTCCAAGTTCCCTCTACCTGTGACATATATATCCTCTTTGTCGATCTTTCCTCACTCATTCTCTCCATGTGACCAAACTAGTTCAACACACCCTCTTCTGCTCTCTCAACCACTCTTTTTATTATCACACATCTCTCTTACCCTTTCATTACTTACTTAATCACACCACCTCACACCACATGTCCTCAAACATTTCATTTCCAACACATCCACCCTCCCACGCACAACCCTATCTATAGCCTATGCCTTGCAACCATATAACATTGTTGGAACCATTATTCCTTCAAACATACCCATTTTTGCTCTCCAAGAAAACGTTCTTACCTTCCACACATTCTTTCTTCAGTGCTCCCAGAACTTTCGCCCCCTCCACCCTGTGACACTTCCATTTCCATTGGTCCATCCACTGCTAAATCCACTCCCAGATATCTAAAACACTACACTTCCTCCAGCTTTTCTCCATTCAAACTTACCTCCCAATTAACGTGTCCCTCAACCCTACTGAACCTGATAACCTTGCTCTTATTCACATTTACTCTAAGCTTTCTTCTTTCACAAACTTTAACAAACTCAGTCACCAACTTCAGCAGTTTCTCACCTGAATCAGCCACCAGCACTGTATCATCAGCGAACAACAACTGACTCACTTTCCAAGTCCTCTCATCCACAACAGACTGCATACTTGCCCCTCTCCAAACCTCTTGTATTCACCTCCCTAACCACCCCATCCATATATACCCTAGCCTATGCCAGGTAACCATTTTATGAAAGAACCCCTAGGGAAGGATAAACAGCTAAGTTGACTGAGGATCAACTGCCAATACTAGGATTGAAACCTATGCACTTGACCCTGGGCAGCCATCAGGAATGCTAACTGCTACACTACAGAGGTCCATATGAAAAGAATGTGTGGGGAGAGGCTGCCAGAGATGATGTATATGTCAGAAATGGTGGGGACAAGGGGGGAACCAAACTGAAGGTGGAAGGATCCAATGAATAAGGTTTTGAGTGGTTGAGGCCTGAACATGCAGGGGAGTGAAAGGCATGCATGAATTGGAGAGAAGTGATAACAGGGATAGATGTTCTGTCAAGGGACTAAACTGGGGTATATAAAGCAACCAAGGTAAACCAGGCATTCCTAATCACTAGTCCTTTTCAGCACACAACTCTACAAGCTGTTCACCATTTTCATTCACAACACCTAGTACCCTATGAAACAAAATTGTTGCCTTCACTGCCACAATAACTACTCTCACATTCAAATCACCCATCACAAATATTTGATCCTTCACATCAAAACTGCTGACACACTCACTCAGCTCTTCCTAAAACACATGCCTCTCTTCCTTAGTCATCTCATTTCCAGTTGCATAAACAATGATAATATTCATAGAACCTCATAACCCACTCTTGATATTACTCACATCAATTTGGGACTCTTTTCCTTAGTTTTTCATGTATTCCTGCAACTCCTGCAGCAATTCTACCCCTTCCTTAGCTCTTGCCATCACACTATGCCCTGATTTTACTTCTAAGTCATTCCCAAGCAATCCTTCCCATTTACCCTTTAGCTATGCTTTGCTCAGGGATAGAAAATTCAGGTTCCTTTCCTCACACATAATACCTATCTCTCCCTTCTTTTCATCTTAAGTTACATCCACACACATTCAGACACCCCAGCTCGTGCCTTCAAGGAGGATGAGCACTAATTTTTGGGATGATACAGTCAATGGAAATGACATGAGTAAAGCTTGGGAAAGCTTCACGAAAACCTTCAAAGCAGTGGAAGGAACATACATGCCAACGCATTGTAGATGGTGTATTTCTAAAACTAAACCAAGGTCGTGGAACAGTGAAATGAAAGAGTGCCTGTTTTCTAACAAAGAAGCTCATAAGAAGCTCTGAGAATCCTATAACCAAAAAGTAAATTTGTGGAGAGGGAGTAGGAGAGTTATACAACAAAGTGTCAATATGAGGCATATATTGCTGAAAACAGTAAAAGAAACTCTAAGGAGTTTTACAGTTATGTTAGAAGCAAGAGAATCATTACCCAGTCAATTGGCCTTTTACAGAAAATGGCGACTTGGTTCAAATCAACGAAGCCAATGCAAAAATATCAAATTACATTTTTTTGCATCTGTATCTATGATCAAAGACACAACCCATGTCTTGTAACCAGTTTCATTGATAAGAGAAGGGAACATTCTTCAACATATTGATATAAAAGCTGAGGACATACTTTCAGCAATAAACAGAATGAAAATGAATAAAATGGCAGGACCTGATAAGTTCAATCCAAGAACAACGAAAGAGGTGAAAAATGAGATAGCTAAGCCCTTGACTGCCCTTTTCAATAAGTCACCTGCTACAGGAAAAGTTCCAGGCAAGTGGAAATTTATCAATGTACCACCGATATTCAAAAAAGGTAGGTAATAAGTCACTGTTCAGAAATCATCATTCTATTAGCTTATCACCTGTACTGGAGGACTTACAGAAACCATCATTCAAGACAGAGCTGTAAATCATTTACAGGGCCAACACTCAATAAATGATTCTCAGCATAGTTTTTGATGAAATTATCAATATTTAACAAATCGGCTTGATTTCTTTTCTAATATAATCATCATGTATAAGGAGAGTAAAGCAATTGACACTATCCATTTAGACTTTCAAAAAGCTTTTGTTAAGGTTCCGCATCAAAGATCACCAGCAAAAATTAAGTCACATGGTACTGATGGGGTTGTACTTCAGTGGATAGCAAATTGGTTAGCGGGCTGTTAACAAAGTCTGGTGGTTAATGGTAAAGCCTCAGAGTGGTTAGACATAACAAGTAGCTCATTATTGGGATCAGTTCTCATTCTCAAATATATCAATGATATTGATAATGGGCTTCATTGCAAGATATCAAAATTCGCTGATGATACTATCTACCTATATCTCTGATGCCCGTTCCCTTCTCGAACTCCCTCATGGGGGTGGTACAAAGCTAGATAATAAATCTACAAATTAATTTGAACATTTACAGCTTCAAGCATACACTGACACACTGATGAACTGGACTCATCAGTGGCAAATGAGCATCAATATTGATGAGCAAAGTTTTGAGAATCAGTAGGAAAAATGACAAGGGAAGCTACAGTTTGAATTCTGTTAAAACTGCAAAAGGTAAACGAGGGAAAAACTTGAGTGCAAATATCTCTGGTGATGTAAAACCAGGTAATCAAGAAACAGAAACAGTGAAAAAAGCAAACACAATTCTTGGTTTCATAGAAGGAGCCTTTGAATCTAAATCCCTGGAAATCACTCTTACTCTTTATAATTCACCTAATGATACAGATTGATAAGTGGCGGAAGTAAATATCAGCTGGGATATTAAACAGATGTGGGAAGCTTTACTTCATCATGTGACAATGGCAGCAGGGCCATAATTTTTGTCATATAATGAAGGGAGCTGATTAATTTCTTTCAAATTTTGCTAATTTTGTTCATCCTGGGGAGACACTTTTTCTATGGACAGATCTTAAAGGGTGAATTAAATCAAAAGTATGTTAAACACTTCTAGAAATTAACATAAGCTATGAAAACATCACCAAACTTCACCTAAGGCCTGAGATTTACCTGCAATTGAAACATATGATGACACAGTCATCTACTGCCTACCACATTACAATGAACATTTGCACAAATTGTCACATCCAGTTTTGGAGGACCATTTGCATTTCCAACAAAAGCTTATCCATAATGCCCAAGCACTGAATTTAAACACAAAACATAAATCATATATTTTTCAGATAACACCCAAAATATAGTAAACTTTTGTTGCTAAAAGTCAGGTAGGGTATGCACATGTTCAGTTGATTTACACAAAAGTTTCACCTGTTTTAACATAAGTTAACCTCACAGATCCCTGCTTCACACTTCTTTCCACGACTTAAAAATCTTATAGGATAAAAATCAATTACAATCACACTCCCACAGTCTAGTCTATCATCCAAACAAAGCCAACTGATGAGAGATTTCATTAGATTCTCCATTTAGAATGGTGGGATTTTTTTTTTATTATTATTATACTTTGTCGCTGTCTCCCGCGTTTGCGAGGTAGCGCAAGGAAACAGACGAAAGAAATGGCCCAACCCCCCCATACACATGTATATACATACGTCCACACACGCAAATATACATACCTACACAGCTTTCCATGGTTTACCCCAGACGCTTCACATGCCTTGATTCAATCCACTGACAGCACGTCAACCCCGGTATACCACATCGCTCTAATTCACTCTATTCCTTGCCCTCCTTTCACCCTCCTGCATGTTCAGGCCCCGATCACACAAAATCTTTTTCACTCCATCTTTCCACCTCCAATTTGGTCTCCCTCTTCTCCTCGTTCCCTCCACCTCCGACACATATATCCTCTTGGTCAATCTTTCCTCACTCATTCTCTCCATGTGCCCAAACCACTTCAAAACACTCTCTTCTGCTCTCTCAACCACGCTCTTTTTATTTCCACACATCTCTCTTACCCTTACGTTACTCACTCGATCAAACCACCTCACACCACACATTGTCCTCAAACATCTCATTTCCAGCACATCCATCCTCCTGCGCACAACTCTATCCATAGCCCACGCCTCGCAACCATACAACATTGTTGGAACCACTATTCCCTCAAACATACCCATTTTTGCTTTCCGAGATAATGTTCTCGACTTCCACACATTCTTCAAGGCCCCCAGAATTTTCGCCCCCTCCCCCACCCTATGATCCACTTCCGCTTCCATGGTTCCATTCGCTGCCAGATCCACTCCCAGATATCTAAAACACTTCACTTCCTCCAGTTTTTCTCCATTCAAACTCACCTCCCAATTGACTTGACCCCCAACCCTACTGTACCTAATAACCTTGCTCTTATTCACATTTACTCTTAACTTTCTTCTTCCACACACTTTACCAAACTCAGTCACCAGCTTCTGCAGTTTCTCACATGAATCAGCCACCAGCGCTGTATCATCAGCGAACAACAGCTGACTCACTTCCCAAGCTCTCTCATCCCCAACAGACTGGTGGGATGTCTACAGTAAAACATCACTGACAGCATATTCCTTATTTCTAAAGCTATCTGAAAAATATATGGTTGTTAAGGTCTCATGCTGAGATCCAGATTTTGGGTATTATGTTCATAAGAAGTCATTCAACAATACAAACTTGAGAATACACTCTTCAGTAAGTGGTAGGATACAGCAGAAGAACAATGTCATGAGTATATTATCACTAAAACACTGAAAATTAAGGTACATATCAGTCCCTAGGCATACTTGGGTGAAGTTTTCATAAGTTCCATTAATTCCTATACTTCTCTGTTAATCCCTACAAGTATTTCAACTTTACTGTGTGGATTCTAGCAACTCAAGAGTGGGTCAACTTGATCAATTTTTTTTCCCAACACCTTGAACCTTTGGAACTCTATATACTCATGTCTTCCTAAAATCTACAACCTGGCACATTCTAAAAGACAGGTTTTTGACTTCCTCCAAAATTCCGAGATACATTCCCTTGTCTCTTTTCTTCCCCTTTCATTAACTCCCCAGATTTCAATTAAGGCCCAGCTTTGATGTGGAATTTTGTCCATGACTGGAACCTCCAATGTAAAGAAACAGTGTTACTTAACCACACCTTTTCTGAACTTCACAGCTCTCCTCAATATCAACACATCTATCATCAGTGAATACAAAAAACATTACCCAAACCACACTCTAACCATCATTCTCAGCTCTCTACACAGTACACAAATAACTCATATTCCAAAGTTAATTCTATACCTTCCATAAACTAGAACTTACCAAAAACTTGGAAAAACCTGTCACAAAAAAAGATAATAAAATGAAAAGAACCTATGAGGCCTAATCTAATTTTTCCACCTGGCAGAGATTTACCTTAGTCTTCAATGTCATGGTAGGAATCTACTAAAGTTACTGTCATATGCATCTCCCACAAAGCAAGCTTTTGTTAATAAATGCACTCTGATATATTTCTTTTTCTTAGAGGTTCTCATCAATTATTTCATAAAATCATTGGTCAAATTCCAGTCACTGTGAGGTTACATAGATTTACTCACAGCAAACATTCTTGACCATGTTGAGGGTAGGAACAGATGCTATCACATTTTTATATCCTGACAACAATGAAAATGAAGGCAAATCTTGGCTGCTTGGGAAAGTTACAAGAAGATCATATGTTCTGTTGATTTCTATAATTTCAATTGCAAAGGAAAGTTATGTAAACATTATGCATTCTGATGATTTCTAAAAGTGTTTCACCTACTTTTACATTAATCAATCCCACATTTTTTCCTTTCTTCATAGTTATAGTCCTCCCCACTATCATTCTATCAATCATCACAGAATGAAATTAATAGCCCAAAGCATGCTCTGCCTGTCTTCTTATATTCTCCACTAAATCTCCTATCATCACAAAACAAATTCAGTGCATGTTCTAGAAAAGCTAGTGAAGTAGATTGTTACAAAATCTATTGAACGTAATAACTTTCTTTTGTAGTTTTTGAAATACAAAGAATGCTGGTTTGTTTTGTCAAACTGTCAGCACTAAAGGATCAAGCATTATTTCACTTGATATGCATTCATTCATTCATTTTGATATACCAAAGGATGCTTTTTTTGAAAAAGTCCTGGAGTTACTCCAGGACCCCTTTTCTAAGAGTTCCTGCAGCTCCAATATTTTCAGTACCAGGGAATTGATGATACAGCCCCGCCAAAGATGACTTTTCACTTGTGGTATAATCTCAAGCAAGCAGAGTCCAGTAACACACTGGTACCTGATGGTCAAATGTTATTTTGCTAATCTAACCTCAACATTGTTTATTTTCCTTTGTGTCACACCTGGTTACACTGAGGTAGGCTAGGGCCCTGAGAAAAAGCCACTTGGTTGGAAGTAAGGTTAGGTTAATAAGTTTGACAGTTCAACACAACACTTTGTCTAATATTCAAGAGAGCAATGGGTACAAGTCCCCTTATATCCCTGTTGGACTTATCAGAATCAATATTTCTGTGAATCCCAATATCATCAGAAATTCCAATTTACTCCTCTCTAGGCAATAAAATCCACTGAGATCCATCGAAATCCAAGGTGACTGTAGATGTTTGGTAAATCTATTATATTAATTATACATGATCACCGTTTCCCACATTAATGAGGTTGCGCCAGGAAAGAAACAAAAAAACAGCCCATCCACTCATAGGTTCAGTAGGGTTGAGGGACAAGTCAAATGGGAGGTAAATTCAAATGGAGAAAAACTGGAGGAAGTTAAGTGCTTTAGATATCTGGGAGTGGATTTAGCAGCGGATGGAACCATGGAAACAGAAGTGAGTCACAGGGTGGGGGAGAGGGAAAAGGTTCTGGGAGTGTTGAAGAATGTGTGGAAGGCGAGAACGTTATCTCGGAGAGCAAAAATGGGTATGTTTGAAGGAATAATGGTTCCAACAATGTTATATGGTTCTAAGGCATGGGCTATAGATAGGGTTGTGCGGAGGATTGTGGATGTGTTGGAAATGAGATATTTGAGGACAATATGTGGTGTGAGGTGGTTTGATCGAGTAAGAAAAGAAAGGGTAAAAGAGATGTGTAATGATAAAAAGAGTGTGGTTGAGAGAGTAGAAAAGGGTGGATTGAAATGGTTTAGTCACGTGGAGAGAATGAGTGAGGAAAGATTGACAAAGAGGATATATATGTGGAGGGAACAAGGAGAAGTGGGAGACCAAATTGGAGGTGGAAGAAAGGAGTGAAAAAGATTTTGAGCGATCGGGGCCTGAACATACAGGAGGGTGAAAGGCTGTGCAAGGAATAGAGTGAATTGTAACAATGTGGTATAACGGGGTCAAAATGCTGTCAATGGATTGAACCAGAGCTTGTGAAGCATCTTGGGTAAACCATGGAAAGTTTTGTGGGGCCTGGATGTGGAAAGGGAGCTACGGTTTCGGTGCATTACACATGACAGCTAGAGACTGAGGGTGAATGAATGTGGCCTTTGTTGTCTTTTCGTAGTGCTAACTCGCATGCACGTGAGGGGGAGGGGGTGCCATTTCATGTGTAGCAGCAGGAATGGATGAAGGTAGCATGTATGAATATGTACATGTGTATATATGCATATGTCTGTGTAGGTATACGTATGTATATGTTGAAATGTATAGGTATGTATATGTGCATGTGTGGGCGTTTATGTACATACATGTGTATGTGGGTGGGTTGGGCCATTCTTTTGTCTGATTCCTTGCGCTACCTCACTAGCACGGGAGACAGCGACAAAGTATAATATAAAAGAAATAAAAAAAAATTCCATACATATACATATACATACATATAGATTTACATATCAGCATATACACATATACATACATACACATACACAGACATATACATATATACACTTGTACATATTCATACTTGCTAGACCTCATCCAGTCCTGGTAACACTGTGCCCCACAGGAAACAGCCAGGAAAACAGACAAAAAGGCCTCATTCATTCACACTCAGGCTCCAGCCGTCATGTGTATTGCACCAAAATCAAAGCTCCCTATTCACATCCAGGCTCCAAAGACCTTTCCATGGTTTACCCCAGACATTTCACATGCCCTGGTTCAGTCCAGTGACTGCATATCGACCCCAATATACCACATCGTTCCCATTTACTCCATTCCTTGCATGCCGCTCACCCTCCTCTATGTTCAGGTCTTGATCGCTCAAAATCTTTTTCACTCCATCATTCCACTTCTGATTTGGTCTCCTGTTTCACCTTGTTCTCTGCACCTCTGACACATATATCCTCTTTGTCAGTTAACAAATTCTGTTTAACAGTTTATTGCTTATATATACTCTTATGACTTGTGATGTACATCTAGATGATGTCATGCCACACTTTCCAGTCAACACCAGACTGTGTGGCACTTATAGCTATGTCAACAATACACTCCTAACTGCAGTTTGTTGTTTTTCTCTGCTGTGGCCTATATTACTTGTTTCCTGGTTGTTTCATTTTTCTATTATGATGCTTAGCGTTTCATCAGAAGTGTTTAACTTTACTGGTAAAGCATCCATTTTCCGGGAATCAAAAAGTATGGCCTTGCATCACTAGGTTAGAGATCAGGAAACAAAATAAAAAAATACATACAATGTGAAAAGTAATAAATTACTGACAAATGCACAAATCTTATTAGTCACCAATGTCTCTTACAGTATTATAAGCATAACAATTCACAATCTTCTTTGTGTTCGATGGATTTCTTTGTTTAGGGATACCACTTTCTTTCTATAGGGAAAGATGTTAAACCCAAAAACAAATTAGATATAAAAGAGTATAACTAGTTGGCAAAATACTAACTGACATACTAATACTGACAAAGTAGCAAAAGAAGCACAGCTTACAAAAGATATAACTTGTTGAAGAATTTTCAGATGAGAACATTCAAAATATTCTACCTTTGAATGATCATTTCAATGCACAGGCAACAATAGGTGGATGAAAGCACACCAAAACGATGACACATTCCTTAAACAGCATCAAAAAATATAAAATCTTTCTACTGATTTTTAAGGTAATCTTAAGTTTCTGCCCAACAGACATTATGGAGTTTTTGCTACATGTAATTGATAAATCTGTTCTTTAAAAGCACTCTGATACATATATATCACTAGGCTCACAAATTAATATTTTGGGAGATATTTAATAGGGAAAATATTTGGTAACTTCTGTGGGGCATAGACTATATAAATAACAGTTTTTTTATTGAATTTCTATCAAGCACACTATATCAGTAAGAGTTTGGTTATGAACTAGTGTATTCATACATTAATATATGAAAATGAAGGGCACTGTATGACAGTTGTGGACATTTTAACAGTTTATGCCCCAAACAAGTTATGAAATTTCTGTTATATGCAATCTAGACACCTAATTTCTAATAATGACATATCTATCATTAAGCTTACAAATGAATATTAAAGATATCTAACTTCATGATAATACTTCACAACATCTGTGGCGTAAACTGTAAAATTACCATTCAAACATGTCTTTCACTGATTTATGACTTTTAAAATCACACTTTCTAATCTTTACTGACTACATATACATTCAACTCGTTTTAAAACCAATTCCATAAGTTTAATTGATGATGTATGCTTGTAACAAATTGAATTACGTGTGAATTCTGTTAGTATTTACATCTGTAAAGCAAAACCGTTGTTATGGTAATATCTAGACTGGAAACTCTTCTCCCATTTATGATTAATAGTTTCCCTTCATTATATATTTTGGAGGAAATCTCAGATATAATGTGTCGCAGGAAAAGAACTATAAATAATTACCTTAACTATTAAATGATCCCATTTACCCTCACCATTCTAACAATTTACCATTAAGTATATGGGACACTGACAGCATAGCTTCACATGAAGCACATACCATAATGACTGTCTAATTAACCTTTTCTCCAGTGATATCAGTCTGGGGTGCAACCTGGCTCAGGTTCTCCCCTTCAGCCATAAATGTCCATGTTTTCCTCCAATCATTCACTCAAACTTCCTCTCATTCCAATGTCTATCAACGAAAGACTCCATGAATAAGTCACACGAACATGGGACAGGTAATGTGGCATGTTGGACGCTCGTACCTCTCAAAATCTCGTAAATGACTTCATTCCAGACTCATCCTTCTGTCACAAGACGACGTCTGTTTGTTGTTATTTTGGCCGAGTTGACACGCAGGCAGGACCAGGTCGCTTACCTTCCGGATCCCACACTACACCACACACATATATATATATATATATATATATATATATATATATATATATATATATATATATATATATATATATATATATATATATATATATCTTTTCTTTCTTTCAAACTATTCGCCATTTCCCGCATTAGCGAGGTAGCGTTAAGAACAGAGGACTGGGCCTTTGAGGGAATACCCTCACCTGGCTCAATTCTCTGTTCCTTCTTTTGGAAAATAAAAAAAAAAAAAATATATATATATATATATATATTTAATGTATGTATGACTCATGGTGAGGTGCCTGAGGATTGGCGGAATGCGTGCATAGTGCCATTGTACAAAGGCAAAGGGGATAAGAGTGAGTGCTCAATTTACAGAGGTATAAGTTTGTTGAGTATTCCTGGTAAATTATATGCGAGGGTATTGATTGAGAGGGTAAAGGCATGTACAGAGCATCAGATTGGGGAAGAGCAGTGTGGTTTCAGAAGTGGTAGAGGATGTGTGGATCAGGTGTTTGCTTTGAAGAATGTATGTGAGAAATACTTAGAAAAGCAAATGGATTTCTATGTAGCATTTATGGATCTGGAGAAGGCATATGATAGAGTTGATAGAGATGCTCTGTGGAAGGTATTAAGAATATATGGTGTGGGAGGAAAGTTGTTAGAAGCAGTGAAAAGTTTTTATCGAGGATGTAAGGCATGTGTACGTGTAGGAAGAGAGGAAAGTGATTGGTTCTCAGTGAATGTAGGTTTGCGGCAGGGGTGTGTGATGTCTCCATGGTTGTTTAATTTGTTTATGGATGGGGTTGTTAGGGAGGTAAATGCAAGAGTTTTGGAAAGAGGGGCAAGTATGAAGTCTGTTGTGGATGAGAGAGCTTGGGAAGTGAGTCAGTTGTTGTTCGCTGATGATACAGCGCTGGTGGCTGATTCATGTGAGAAACTGCAGAAGCTGGTGACTGAGTTTGGTAAAGTGTGTGGAAGAAGAAAGTTAAGAGTAAATGTGAATAAGAGCAAGGTTATTAGGTACAGTAGGGTTGAGGGTCAAGTCAATTGGGAGGTGAGTCTGAATGGAGAAAAACTGGAGGAAGTGAAGTGTTTTAGATATCTGGGAGTGGATCTGGCAGCGGATGGAACCATGGAAGCGGAAGTGGATCATAGGGTGGGGGAGGGGGCGAAAATTCTGGGAGTCTTGAAGAATGTGTGGAAGTCGAGAACATTATCTCGGAAAGCAAAAATGGCTATGTTTGAAGGAATAGTGGTTCCAACAATGTTGTATGGTTGCGAGGCGTGGGCTATGGATAGAGTTGTGCGCAGGAGGATGGATGTGCTGGAAATGAGATGTTTGAGGATAATATGTGGTGTGAGGTGGTTTGATCGAGTAAGTAATGTAAGGGTAAGAGAGATGTGTGGAAATAAAAAGAGCGTGGTTGAGAGAGCAGAAGAGAGTGTTTTGAAATGGTTCGGGCACATGGAGAGGATGAGTGAGGAAAGATTGACCAAGAGAATATATGTGTCGTAGGTGGAGGGAACGAGGAGAAGAGGGAGACCAAATTGGAGGTGGAAAGATGGAGTAAAAAAGATTTTGTGTGATCGGGGCCTGAACATGCAGGAGGGTGAAAGGAGGGCAAGGAATAGAGTGAATTGGAGCGATGTGGTATACCGGGGTTGACGTGCTGTCAGTGGATTGAATCAAGGCATGTGAAGCGCCTGGGGTAAACCATGGAAAGCTGTGTACGTATGTATATTTGCGTGTGTGGACGTATGTATATACATGTGTATGGGGGTGGGTTGGGCCATTTCTTTCGTCTGTTTCCTTGCGCTACCTCGCAAACGCGGGAGACAGCGGCAAAAAAAAAAAAAGAAAAAAAAAAAAATATATATATATATATATATATATATATATATATATATATATATATATATATATATATATATATATATATATATATATCTTTTCTTTTTTAAACTATTCACCATTTCCCGCGTTAGCGAGGTAGCGTTAAGAACAGAGGACTGGGCCTTTTTTGGAATATCCTCACCCGGCCCCCTCTGTTCCTTATTTTGGAAAATTAAAAAAAAAAAGAGAGGGATTTCCAGCCCCCCGCTCCCTCCCCTTTTAGTCGCCTTCTACGACACGCAGGGAATACGTGGGAAGTATTCTTTCTCCCCTATCCCCTATCCCCAGGACTGATGATTGGGAATACCTGGTTTAAAAAGCGAGATATACATAAGTATACTTATGTAAGTAGGAGAGATGGCCAGAGAGCGTTATTGGATTACGTGTTAATTGACAGGCGCGCGAAAGAGAGACTTTTGGATGTTAATGTGCTGAGAGGTGCAACTGGAGGGATGTCTGATCATTATCTTGTGGAGGCTAAGGTGAAGATTTGTATGGGTTTTCAGAAAAGAAGAGTGAATGTTGGGGTGAAGAGGGTGGTGAGAGTAAGTGAGCTTGGGAAGGAGACTTGTGTGAGGAAGTACCAGGAGAGACTGAGTACAGAATGGAAAAAGGTGAGAACAATGGAAGTAAGGGGAGTGGGGGAAGAATGGGATGTAATTAGGGAATCAGTGATGGATTGCGCAAAAGATGCTTGTGGCATGAGAATAGTGGGACGTGGGTTGATTAGAAAGGGTAGTGAGTGGTGGGATGAAGAAGTAAGAGTATTAGTGAAGGAGAAGAGAGAGGCATTTGGACGATTTTTGCAGGGAAAAAATGAAATTGAGTGGGAGATGTATAAAAGAAAGAGACAGGAGGTCAAGAGAAAGGTGCAAGAGGTGAAAAAAAAAGGGCAAATGAGAGTTGGGGTGAGAGAGTATCATTAAATTTTAGGGAGAATAAAAAGATGTTCTGGAAAGAGGTAAATAAAGTGCGTAAGACAAGGGAGCAAATGGGAACTTCAGTGAAGGGCGCAAATGGGGAGGTGATAACAAGTAGTGGTGATGTGAGAAGGAGATGGAGTGAGTATTTTGAAGGTTTGTTGAATGTGTTTGATGATAGAGTGGCAGATATAGGGTGTTTTGGTCGAGGTGGTGTGCAAAGTGAGAGGGTTAGGGAAAATGATTTGGTAAACAGAGAAGAGGTAGTAAAAGCTTTGCGGAAGATGAAAGCCGGCAAGGCAGCAGGTTTGGATGGTATTGCAGTGGAATTTATTAAAAAAGGGGGTGACTGTATTGTTGACTGGTTGGTAAGGTTATTTAATGTATGTATGACTCATGGTGAGGTGCCTGAGGATTGGCGGAATGCGTGCATAGTGCCATTGTACAAAGGCAAAGGGGATAAGAGTGAGTGCTCAAATTACAGAGGTATAAGTTTGTTGAGTATTCCTGGTAAATCATATGGGAGGATATTGATTGAGAGGGTGAAGGCATGTACAGAGCATCAGATTGGGGAAGAGCAGTGTGGTTTCAGAAGTGGTAGAGGATGTGTGGATCAGGTGTTTGCTTTGAAGAATGTATGTGAGAAATACTTAGAAAAGCAAATGGATTTGTATGTAGCATTTATGGATCTGGAGAAGGCATATGATAGAGTTGATAGAGATGCTCTTTGGAAGGTATTAAGAATATATGGTGTGGGAGGCAAGTTGTTAGAAGCAGTGAAAAGTTTTTATCGAGGATGTCAGGCACGTGCACGTATAGGAAGAGAGGAAAGTGATTGGTTCTCAGTGAATGTAGGTTTGCGGCAGGGGTGTGTGATGTCTCCATGGTTGTTTAATTTGTTTATGGATGGGGTTGTTAGGGAGGTGAATGCAAGAGTTTTGGAAAGAGGGGCAAGTATGAAGTCTGTTGGGGATGAGAGAGCTTGGGAAGTGAGTCAGTTGTTGTTCGCTGATGATACAGCGCTGGTGGCTGATTCATGTGAGAAACTGCAGAAGCTGGTGACTGAGTTTGGTAAAGTGTGTGAAAGAAGAAAGTTAAGAGTAAATGTGAATAAGAGCAAGGTTATTAGGTACAGTAGGGTTGAGGGTCAAGTCAATTGGGAGGTGAGTCTGAATGGAGAAAAACTGGAGGAAGTGAAGTGTTTTAGATATCTGGGAGTGGATCTGGCAGCGGATGGAACCATGGAAGCGGAAGTGGATCATAGGGTGGGGGAGGGGGCGAAAATTCTGGGAGCCTTGAAGAATGTGTGGAAGTCGAGAACATTATCTCGGAAAGCAAAAATGAGTATGTTTGAAGGAATAGTGGTTCCAACAATGTTGTATGGTTGCGAGGCGTGGGCTATGGATAGAGTTGTGCGCAGGAGGATGGATGTGCTGGAAATGAGATGTTTGAGGACAATGTGTGGTGTGAGGTGGTTTGATCGAGTAAGTAACGTAAGGGTAAGAGAGATGTGTGGAAATAAAAAGAGCGTGGTTGAGAGAGCAGAAGAGGGTGTTTTGAAATGGTTCGGGCACATGGAGAGAATGAGTGAGGAAAGATTGACCAAGAGAATATATGTGTCGGAGGTGGAGGGAACGAGGAGAAGAGGGAGACCAAATTGGAGGTGGAAAGATGGAGTGAAAAAGATTTTGTGTGATCGGGGCCTGAGCATGCAGGAGGGTGAAAGGAGGGCAAGGAATAGAGTGAATTGGAGCAATGTGGTATACCGGGGTTGACGTGCTGTCAGTGGATTGAATCAAGGCATGTGAAGCGTCTGGGGTAAACCATGGAAAGCTGTGTAGGTATGTATATTTGCGTGTGTGGACGTATGTATATACATGTGTATGGGGGTGGGTTGGCCCATTTCTTTCGTCTGTTTCCTTGTGCTACCTCGCAAACGCGGGAGACAGCGGCAAAAAAAAAAAAACAATATATATATATATATATATATATATATGGTGGCTGATTCATGTGAGAAACTGCAGAAGCTGGTGACTGAGTTTGGTAAAGTGTGTGGAAGAAGAAAGTTGAGAGTAAATGTGAATAAGAGCAAGGTTATTAGGTACAGTAGGGGTGAGGGTCAAGTCAATTGGGAGGTGAGTTTGAATGGAGAAAAACTGGAGGAAGTGAAGTGTTTTAGATATCTGGGAGTGGATCTGTCAGCGGATGGAACCATGGAAGCGGAAGTGGATCATAGGGTGGGGGAGGGGGCGAAAATTCTGGGAGCCTTGAAAAATGTGTGGAAGTCGAGAACACTATCTCGGAAAGCAAAAATGGGTATGTTTGAGGGAATAGTGGTTCCAACAATGTTGTATGGTTGCGAGGCGTGGGCTATGGATAGAGATGTGCGCAGGAGGATGGATGTGCTGGAAATGAGATGTTTGAGGACAATGTGTGGTGTGAGGTGGTTTGATCGAGTAAGTAACGTAAGGGTAAGAGAGATGTGTGGAAATAAAAAGAGCGTGGTTGAGAGAGCAGAAGAGGGTGTTTTGAAATGGTTCGGGCACATGGAGAGAATGAGTGAGGAAAGATTGACCAAGAGAATATATGTGTCGGAGGTGGAGGGAACGAGGAGAAGAGGGAGACCAAATTGGAGGTGGAAAGATGGAGTGAAAAAGATTTTGTGTGATCGGGGCCTGAGCATGCAGGAGGGTGAAAGGAGGGCAAGGAATAGAGTGAATTGGAGCAATGTGGTATACCGGGGTTGACGTGCTGTCAGTGGATTGAATCAAGGCATGTGAAGCGTCTGGGGTAAACCATGGAAAGCTGTGTAGGTATGTATATTTGCGTGTGTGGACGTATGTATATACATGTGTATGGGGGTGGGTTGGCCCATTTCTTTCGTCTGTTTCCTTGTGCTACCTCGCAAACGCGGGAGACAGCGGCAAAAAAAAAAAAAACAATATATATATATATATATATATATATATATATATATATATATATATATATATATATATATATATATATATATATATATATATACATTTTTCCATACTATTCGCCATTTCCCGCATTTGCGAGGTAGCGTTAAGAACAGAGGACTGGGCCTTTGAGGGAATATCCTCACCTGGCCCTCATTTCTGTTCCTTCCTTGGGAAAAAAAAAAAAAAAAGAGAGGGGAGGATTTCCAGACCCCGCTCCCTTTCCTTTTAGTCGCCTTCTACGACACGCAGGGAATACGTAGGAAGTATTCTTTCTCCCCTATCCCCAGGGATAATATATATACATATATATACATATATATACATACATATATATCCTCCTCGAAGGCTCAGAGTGGGGTGCCTAAATGTGTGTGGATGTAACCAGGATGTGAAAAAAGGAGAGATAGGTAGTATGTTTGAGGAAAGGAACCTGGATGTTTTGGCTCTGAGTGAAACGAAGCTCAAGGGTAAAGGGGAAGAGTGGTTTGGGAATGTCTGGGGAGTAAAGTTAGTTAGTGAGAGGACAAGAGCAAGGGAAGGAGTAGCAATACTCCTGAAACAGGAGTTGTGGGAGTATGTGATAGAGTGTAAGAAAGAAATTCTCGATTAATATGGGTAAAACTGAAAGTTGATGGAGAGAGGTGGGTGATTATTGGTGCATATGCACCTGGGCATGAGAAGAAAGATCAAGAGAGGCAAGTGTTTTGGGAGCAGCTGAATGAGTGTGTTAGTGGTTTTGATGCACGAGACCGGGTTATAGTGATGGGTGATTTGAATGCAAAGGTGAGTAATGTGGCAGTTGAGGGAATAATTGGTATACATGGGGTGTTCAGTGTTGTAAATGGAAATGGTGAAGAGCTTGTAGATTTATGTGCTGAAAAAGGACTGATGATTGGGAATACCTGGTTTAAAAAGCGAGATATACATAAGTATACTTATGTAAGTAGGAGAGATGGCCAGAGAGCGTTATTGGATTACGTGTTAATTGACAGGCGTGCGAAAGAGAGACTTTTGGATGTTAATGTGCTGAGAGGTGCAACTGGAGGGATGTCTGATCATTATCTTGTGGAGGCTAAGGTGAAGATTTGTATGGGTTTTCAGAAAAGAAGAGTGAATGTTGGGGTGAAGAGGGTGGTGAGAGTAAGTGAGCTTGAGAAGGAGACCTGTGTGAGGAAGTACCAGGAGAGACTGAGTACAGAATGGAAGAAGGTGAGAACAATGGAAGTAAGGGGAGTGGGGGAGGAATGGAATGTATTTAGGGAATCAGTGATGGATTGCGCAAAAGATGCTTGTGGCATGAGAAGAGTGGGAGGTGGGTTGATTAGAAAGGGTAGTGAGTGGTGGGATGAAGAAGTAAGAGTATTACTGAAAGAGAAGAGAGAGGCATTTGGACGATTTTTGCAGGGAAAAAATGAAATTGAGTGGGAGATGTATAAAAGAAAGAGACAGGAGGTCAAGAGAAAGGTGCAAGAGGTGAAAAAAAGGGCAAATGAGAGTTGGGGTGAGAGAGTATCATTAAATTTTAGGGAGAATAAAAAGATGTTCTGGAAGGAGGTAAATAAAGTGCGTAAGACAAGGGAGCAAATGGGAACTTCAGTGAAGGGCGCAAATGGGGAGGTGATAACAAGTAGTGGTGATGTGAGAAGGAGATGGAGTGAGTATTTTGAAGGTTTGTTGAATGTGTTTGATGATAGAGTGGCCGATATAGGGTGTTTTGGTCGAGGTGGTGTGCAAAGTGAGAGGGTTAGGGAAAATGATTTGGTAAACAGAGAAGAGGTAGTAAAAGCTTTGCGGAAGATGAAAGCCGGCAAGGCAGCAGGTTTGGATGGTATTGCAGTGGAATTTATTAAAAAAGGGGGTGACTGTATTGTTGACTGGTTGGTAAGGTTATTTAATGTATGTATGACTCATGGTGAGGTGCCTGAGGATTGGCGGAATGCGTGCATAGTGCCATTGTACAAAGGCAAAGGGGATAAGAGTGAGTGCTCAAATTACAGAGGTATAAGTTTGTTGAGTATTCCTGGTAAATTATATGCGGAGGGTATTGATTGAGAGGGTGAAGGCATGTACAGAGCATCAGATTGGGGAAGAGCAGTGTGGTTTCAGAAGTGGTAGAGGATGTGTGGATCAGGTGTTTGCTTTGAAGAATGTATGTGAGAAATACTTAGAAAAGCAAATGGATTTGTATGTAGCATTTATGGATCTGGAGAAGGCATATGATAGAGTTGATAGAGATGCTCTGTGGAAGGTATTAAGAATATATGGTGTGGGAGGAAAGTTGTTAGAAGCAGTGAAAAGTTTTTATCGAGGATGTAAGGCATGTGTACGTGTAGGAAGAGAGGAAAGTGATTGGTTCTCAGTGAGTGTAGGTTTGCGGCAGGGGTGTGTGATGTCTCCATGGTTGTTTAATTTGTTTATGGATGGGGTTGTTAGGGAGGTGAATGCAAGAGTTTTGGAAAGAGGGGCAAGTATGAAGTCTGTTGGGGATGAGAGAGCTTGGGAAGTGAGTCAGTTGTTGTTCGCTGATGATACAGCGCTGGTGGCTAATTCATGTGAGAAACTGCAGAAGCTGGTGACTGAGTTTGGTAAGGTGTGTGAAAGAAGAAAGTTAAGAGTAAATGTAAATAAGAGCAAGGTTATTAGGTACAGTACGGTTGAGGGTCAAGTCAATTGGGAGGTAAGTTTGAATGGAGAAAAACTGGAAGAAGTGAAGTGTTTTAGATATCTGGGAGTGGATCTGGCAGCGGATGGAACCATGGAAGCGGAAGTGAGTCATAGGGTGGGGGAGGGGGCGAAAATCCTGGGAGCCTTGAAGAATGTGTGGAAGTCGAGAACATTATCTCGGAAAGCAAAAGTGGCTATGTTTGAAGGAATAGTGGTTCCAACAATGTTGTATGGTTGCGAGGCGTGGGCTATGGATAGAGTTGTGCGCAGGAGGATGGATGTGCTGGAAATGAGATGTTTGAGGACAATGTGTGGTGTGAGGTGGTTTGATCGAGTAAGTAATGTAAGGGTAAGAGAGATGTGTGGAAATAAAAGAGCGTGGTTGAGAGAGCAGAAAAGGGAGTTTTGAAATGGTTTGGGCACATGGAGAGAATGAGTGAGGAAAGATTGACCAAGAGGATATATGTGTCGGAGGTGGAGGGAACGAGGAGAAGTGGGAGACCAAATTGGAGGTGGAAAGATGGAGTGAAAAAGATTTCGTGTGATCGGGGCCTGAACATGCAGGAGGGTGAAAGGCTGGCAAGGAATAGAGTGAATTGGATCGATGTGGTATACCGGGGTTGACATGCTGTCAGTGGATTAAATCAGGGCATGTGAAGCGTCTGGGGTAAACCATGGAAAGTTGTGTGGGGCCTGGATATGGAAAGGGAGCTGTGGTTTCGGGCATTATTGCATGACAGCTAGAGACTGAGTGTGAACGAGAGGGGCCTTTGTTGTCTTTTCCTAGCGCTACCTCGCACACATGAGGGGGGAGGGGGATGGTATTCCATGTGTGGCGAGGTGGCGATGAGAATGAATAAAGGCAGTGTGAATTGTGTGCATGGGTATATATGTATGTGTCTGTGTGTGTATATATATGTGTACATTGAGATGTATAGGCATGTATATTTGCGTGTGTGGTCGTGTATGTACATACATTGTGTATGGGGGTGGGTTGGGCCATTTCTTTCGTCTGTTTCCTTGCGCTAACTCGCAAACGCGGGAGACAGCGACAAAGCAAAATGAATAAATGATAAATATATATATATATATATATATATATATATATATATATATACCGGTCAATGTTACATTACTAATCCTATATGTCATATAATACAAGATTATTTTGAGTGAAGCTTCGTAATCCTTCGTAAGCAGGACTCACATTCTTGAGCTGTGGTGATAACAATGTCTCAATCAGTTAGGAACAATATGTAAATTGTTCTGATTCGTTGCAAAAGAAGACGGACGGGTAATGTCTTCTCGAAGCAGGTTAACACTGTCCAGTGGATAAAACTCGTGGCGGCGATATCCTTTCACTTTTCATCAGCAAATACTTATCATTATAGTTCTTGAATGTGTGTGTGTGTGTGTGTGTGTGACAACTTTCTAATGCACACTCTAACCTAACAAGTTACCACTCGCATTGTAAAAATTATTCTCTCTCTCTCTCTCTCTCTCTCTCTCTCTCTCTCTCTCTCTCTCTCTCTCTCTCTCTCTCTCTCTCTCCAGCACTGCTGTGTGACTTTGTACTGGTTCCCACAGAACATAACAGTACAAATTTGTTACCCAAATTTTGCATTTACTGACATCCTTCAGGAAACTACTCGTATTTTCCTTGTACGTGACTTTCCATTTGTTTTCATTGTACACAGGTGTTACTGTACCTCGATTCTAAGATTATGTGCTTCTATCTGCATCATGTGCCTCAGTGTTTTCATTCTCCTTTATATCTTCTCGTAGTCCAAACATACTGGTTTGCCAATAGAGTAAGTGTCATCCAACAAATTATTCTCAGAGATCAGAAAAAGTTAATGTTCTAAGAACACTGCAATCCAGGCAACCTAAAAATGACGCTATTATCCGGTATCTCAGTCCAAAGTTCGCACCAAAGCAATGTAGGCAGCCACATTAGAACCCACCAGTGCCCTCTTGGGAGAGACCTAATGGCCTAGGTAGTTTCATTATTTTGGCCAGAGGTAAATATATTGATACACCTAACTTTGAGAAAGATATAATCCCGCGAAAAACGAATCGTGATGTAAAGTTTTTTATGGATGGTTAGGAGCGATCATATATCGTCATTAATCTTTACATCACCAACTTACATCATGTCATTCTTATAGTGTCCCTGTTCAGGATGGTAGCCAGATAGATTGATATTCTTTCCCTCCTGCGCCTCCGGTGCTAGTGCCTATAGGGAGCGACAGTAAACATATTTAACCTTGAAGTTAACTTTCATTTTCAACATGAAAGTGTATGAAGACTTTTACACCGAGGCAAGCTAACAGGAACACCAATTATCAACATTAACCAAAGAACTATTTCTCAACATTAACCAAAGAGTTATTTCTCAAGTGTACGATTGTTTTCCACTAGAAATTTGAAAAAAAGGTAACAATATGTTATGTCTGTTCTATCAAGCAATGTAAGATGCAATGTCCAATAAAGATAATAATGCTATCATTTTACTTAAGTCATACATAACAGATTTTTTTTTCCACAAGTTGCTACTTTGTATGTAAATAATTTGGGGACAATAAAGGTCGTTGTCTTACGAAGGTTGCATATATAAATGTTTCCATTATCTATGAACTGAAGTTGCTAGATGAGTGTTCATAAGAATATATTTCCGAGGAGGCACATTGCCTAAAGAAACATTATTTTTGATATGAAACTCGTGTTTTTATGAGAAACTCCATTTATGTAGACTGTGTGAAAACTGAAAGAAAGCATTAGACAGTACCACAAACGAGGGTGATAAAGAAGCTAGCAATCAGACAGGAATAAGGGGAAGAATCCATCGATAGATGAACTTTACCTTTGTGAACGGGGACAAAGGACGCATGTCATGGAGCCTTTTCGGAAAGGGTTAGGTTCACCAATGATATGCCGCAGGGCTCAGTCCTTAGACCACTTTCTCATTAAGATTTATGCAAATGACTTCCCAGAAGTTAAAAGTGACTAGCATTGTATCGTATCATCATACTGGGGGATCCAGACACACTGCAAAGCCGGTCTGATACATGGACGATGAAATTTAACCCGAGTAATTGCAAAGTACTTTAGATACGATTACTATATAGCTAGAAATTACACCGCAGGAGACCGTGTGTGTGAAAGGGGTTTGAGAGTCCACATTTACCCATGTTGCCTTATGAGTACTTTCGTCGAAATTTACCCAAAAGGCAAGAAAATCTACAGCTACGAAGAACGGGTGATGTGTGAGTTGTGTGAAACATGCTATGCGAGATGGAGAGCTTGTGTGTTTATGGGTTAAAAATCAGCAGCCTGCGTGTGAGACAGTCAGAATGAATAGACAAACACATAGGCCAAAGAAGTAAAATTTGACAACCATTTAAGTGCTGGCTTACCAGACGGGTAGGTACTGAAATTAGACCTCCCGTGTCAGAATACTAAACAAGACGTACTCAGGTCCATGGATGGGAAAACACCAGATGTACCAGAATTATGAGAGTTAAGTTACAGTAAGAGTTTAGAGACGATAGATTTATCCATCACGGAAGAAAGTAGAGAATGATATTGACCAGATCACAATATTTAAGTTTTCAAACCAGTTTGATGACGTCAACGGTAAAGTTTTCGACGATGCAAAGGATAGAACAACCAGAAGAAATTATATGAAGGTGAGCAAGGAACTAGTTAGCAAAGATGGAGGAATGAAATAAAATGAATGGTGAAATTGTGAGTGCAGACATCAGAGTTAAAAAAGTTCTTTTTTCTTTCTTTTAAACTATTCGCCATTTCCCGCGTTCGCGAGGTACCGTTAAGAACACAGGACTGGGCCTTTGTGGAATATCCTCACCTGGCCCCCCTCTGTTCCTTCTTTTGAAAAAAAAAAACCAAAAAAACGAGAGGGGAGGATTTCCAGCCCCCCGCTCCCTCCCCTTTTAGTCGCCTTCTACGACACGCAGGGAATACGTGGGAAGTATTCTTAATCCCCTATCCCCAGGGATAACGAAATTCAAGAGATGGGGCCCTACGAGTGTGGAACTGCTTCCCTTGTACATACTTTTATTTACTAAAGACTGAACAGTCTTTTGTAATTACATAATGCCCAGGCAAAGGGATACTCACCTTCCAGCATTACCTCCTCGTACCATTAGACAAAGACCAGCTTGAATAGGGTTTATGTGGGTTCTTGCCAGGGTCCACCAAACTCCTTGAGCAGCCATTGCCTATGTCTTCCTAGGAAAAATAAAAGTACCTGAACAAGTTTAAAACAGTCGGCTCACTCCAAAAGCCTTTGTTTTGACAAGCAGTCTTCTAATGGGGCCAAGTCAAAGGCATTTTTGCAATCTTAATTGAATAATCGTACACACTGTCAGTTTCGTAGTAGATTCCAGTACCTTAAAATGTCCTTGTAGTTGCATATGCAGTTGGTGCTTGAAGAACAAGTCGTGTTTTGAAATGTCACACTAGTAAGCCTTTGGGAAGCTTTTCATCAGTGTGCAGGACACTGTTGACATGAGGGTAATCAAGCCAATCTAAACGTGCCCATCTCTTATATGATGGTGCTCATCGACACCTTAATCACAATATCAATGCAATTGAAAATATATAGAGCTCACAGATAAGGGAGTACAAATTTTGAGTGTCGAATTCTTACAAAACCGTATACAGACAAGCTTTACACAAGAAAATCTATTTATCTATAAGTATGTATCTAACTTTACAGTTACTGTCTATGGCTTAATGACAATCCAACATTCAACAGCCATGAAACCCATCATACGTGATGGCATTCTTCTGTCAGCTAGGGTGGCGTGCCCATCACACTCGTTTTCTTGTTTTTGTCTCTCCAACAATTCTCTAAGGACAAACTCCTACTCTTTGGTGTTATTTAGTTCCCTCCAGTTGTATCAACTGCGGTTCTGAAGCAGTGTTCACCAAGAAAACTCGGGCCATTATCAAACTTTCTGCCTGTCAAGTACTTACACAAAAACAAACAAACTACAGTTTTGTTTAGTGGGTGTCTACACTCCCAGGGATCCGAAGCCTCACCATCACTAACCATAACCAACCACTGTCACCTCCTATAATCCCTTAATGTTCAAGAATGGACCAGCTGGAGCCACAAGTCTGACGCCATATGTTAGATATGTTAGACTCAGTGAGCAGTTAAGAAGAGTGGCAAGTGGTGATTCAAGTCTTACAGGGTCAAACATTAATTAGAGTCAGGGATCTTCTCAAACCGAAAATTCCATCGTTATGACGTAGTTTTCAATCCAGTACCCATGGATTCCAGCAGGGAGTGATCAGCTACACGGAGAGCACTAACATACAACGATACTGTTCAGAAACCCTTAAACGAGGAGGTAATCGCTGTTCAAGAAATATACAAACGCCGAACGACTTAAAGCCATCTCACCCGACTCTTTTAACGACACTCTCTATCATATCACTAGGCAGATAGTCATTATCCTATGGTATATATATATACTAGTATACGAAGTGATCATTAAACGAATGCTCAGTCATGTGAGATGTCTACTAGGAATTGATCCCACACTTTACCTAGCCAGTAGGAGCCCTCACGAGCATAAACACCATTTCAGAGGTGTGTCAGCCAGCACGTACCGGCGGAGGCTCGAGCGCAGGCTTATATAAGCTCCTTCATTAACTATTGCTAATCTCACTACTGCCAGAGAGGAACTTTACTCTACCCAGACTCACACCAAACAAAGCTGGAGTTCGGACGGCCGGAGACTGCCAGATACCTCGTGTAGAGAAAGGATTTAACCACGGACTGGTCTACCATGCACTGGGCTTATGTTACATTTAGTTTTTGATTTGCTAAGTGAAATGTAATATTAACACGAAATGTTAACCACTTGAATCGCGACTCTTGGACGATATGACGTGGTCTTTGACCAGACTTATGGGTAAGAATAAAGACAATACCGTATTATTCAAGCGTCGTAATGGGAGTTGATATGCAGATACTCATTTGATCTTTCACGCCTTCATATTGCAATCACTTAGTTCTGAGTACTTTCAATAGTGTATTGAACAATCTAGCCTTACTCTAAATCCTTCCTTCTTTATGTATTTTCCATGAAACATTATGTGTGACTCACTTCTCTTGACAATTATTGTCTGAACTACGCCTTTACATGTTTACATTAACTCCCGTTATGAGATCACAACATTACAAACTCTGTCATCCCTTACCCAGACTATCTGCATCGGGTTCGCTTCTACAGCCACAGCCTCGTTCACTCCAACACATCGTTTTCATCTTTTCCTATAACGACCTCTCTAAGCTTCTCATGACGTACCAATTTGTGGATCTGTCACGTTGGCAAGGTCGGTGTGTTTACGTAATGACTATGAACTGTAAGTAGAGGGAGTTGTAGAGTAGGGCCTAATGTACTTACCCTTCATTTAACTTTATCAATTTCTTTTAACTGTCTGCAATCACACTTTCGTCAACCTGCCTGGTCCAGTCATCCACAACTGTATCATCACTACTTTTCCATAACTGTATTTCTATGGTCTTGCGTTAATCAGAACATTGTCAGTTCCTTGAATACTGTTCTTTAGCTTCCAGTAGGAGCACCTTACAACATGTTCTCTACCTAGAACAGCCGACACCTTACAACAACATGTTCTCTACCTAGAACAGCCGGCACCTTACAACAACATGTTCTCTACCTAGAACAGCCGGCACCTTACAACAGTATGTTCTCTACCTAGAACAGCCGGCACCTTACAACAGTATGTTCTCTACCTAGAACAGCCGGCACCTTACAACAGTATGTTCTCTACCTAGAACAACCGGCACCTTACAACAGTATGTTCTCTACCTAGAACAGCCGACACCTTACAACAGCCTGTTCTCTAACTAGAACAACCGGCACCTTACAACAGTATGTTCTCTACCTAGAACAGCCGGCACCTTACAACAGTATGTTCTCTACCTAGAACAGCCGGCACCTTACAACAGTATGTTCTCTACCTAGAACAGCCGGCACCTTACAACAGTATGTTCTCTACCTAGAACAGCCGGCACCTTACAACAGTATGTTCTCTACCTAGAACAGCCGGCACCTTACAACAGCTTGTTCTCTACCTAGAACAGCCGGCACCTTACAACAGTTTGCTCTATACCTAGAACAGCCGGCACCTCACAACAGTTTGCTCTCTACCTAGAACAACCGGCACCTTACAACAGCCTGTTCTCTACCTAGAACAACCGGCACCTAATAACAGCATGTTCTCTACCTAGAACAACCGGCAACTTACAACAGCCTGTTCTCTACCTAGAACAACCGGCACCTAATAACAGCATGTTCTCTACCTAGAACAACCGGCACCTTACAACAGCCTGTTCTCTACCTAGAACAACCGGCACCTAATAACAGCATGTTCTCTACCTAAAACAACCGGCAACCTACAACAGCCTGTTCTCTACCTAGAACAACCGGCACCTAATAACAGCATGTTCTCTACCTAGAACAACCGGCAACTTACAACAGCCTGTTCTCTACCTAGAACAGCCGGCACCTTACAACAGCCTGTTCTCTACCTAGAACAGCCGGCAACTTACAACAGCCTGTTCTCTACCTAGAACAGCCGACACCTTACAACAGCATGTTCTCTACCTAGAACAGCCGGCACCTAACAACAGCATGTTCTCTACCTAGAACAGACGACACCTTACAACAGCTTGTTCTCTACCTAGAACAACCGGCAACTTACAACAGCCTGTTCTCTACCTAGAACAGCCGACACCTTACAACAGCTTGTTCTCTACCTAGAACAGCCGACACCTTACAACAGCCTGTTCTCTACCTAGAACAGCCGGCACCTAACAACAGCATGTTCTCTACCTAGAACAGCCGACACCTTACAACAGCTTGTTCTCTAACTAGAACAGCCGGCAACTTACAACAGCATGTTCTCTACCTAGAACAGCCGGCACCTCACAACAGCATGTTCTCTACCTAGAACAACCGGCACCTTACAACAGCATGTTCTCTACCTAGAGCAGCAGGCATCTTATAACATTCTGTTCTGTACCTAGAAGCCGACATCTTCCAACAGCTTGTTCTGTATCTAGAACAGCCGGCACCTCACAACAGCATGTTCTCTACCTAGAACAGCCGGCACCTCACAACAGCATGTTCTCTACCTAGAGCAGCAGGCATCTTATAACATTCTGTTCTGTACCTAGAAGCCGACATCTTCCAACAGCCTGTTCTGTAACTAGAACAGCCGGCACCTCACAACAGCCTGTCTCTACCTAGAACAGCCGGCATCTTCCAACAGCCCGTTCTCTATCTAGAACAGCCTGTTCTCTACCTAGAACAGCCGGCATCTTCCAAAAGCCTGTTCTCTACCCAAAACAGCCGGTACCTTGAAACAGCCTGTTCTCTACCTAGAACAACCGGCGCCCTATAACAGTCTGTTCTCTACCTACAGCAGCCGACATCTTCTAACAGTCTGTTCTCTACCTAGAACAGCCGGCACCTTATAACCCGGGTCTGTACTTGGACCAAATGGTTGTATTCCTAGAACAACCATCCCTAAAACAACCTAGGCCACCCGGGATCGTACATAGACCCGACACAATGCCTGTAATATCCGGCATCGTACCTCTGACAACCCGCAACACAACAAGAGCAGGCGGCACTGCACTAGAAAAGTTATCGTATCTAGAGCAACTGGTTTATATATACAATTGGGGAGCAAAGGTGCGCTGTGGATGGGGTTGTGCGGAGGAAGGTGGATGTGTTGGAAATGAAATGTTTGAGGGCAATATGTGGTGTGAGGTGGTTTGATCGAGTAAGTAATGGAAGGGTAAGAGAGATGTGTGGTAATAAAAAGAGTGTGGTTGAGAGAGCAGAGGAGGGAGTGAAGTGGTTTGGACGTGTGGAGAGGATGAGTGAGGAGGGGTTGACAGAGGATGTCTGTGTCAGAGGTGGGGGTGCAAGGAGAAGCGGGAGAACAAATTGGAGGTGGAAGGGTGGAGTTAGGGGATTTTGAGTGATCGGGGCCTGAACACGCAGGAGGGTGAGGGGCGCACAAGGAATGGAGTGAGTTGGAAACCGGGGTCGACGTGCTGTCAATGGACTGAAAGAGGGAACATGAAACGTCTGCGGTAAACCATGAAAAGGTCTGTGGGGCTTGGATATGTATGGGGAGCTGTGGTTTTCGTTGCATTACACATGACAGTTAGAGACTAAGTGTGAACGAATGGGGCCTTTTTGATCGGTTTTCCTGGCGCTACCTCCCTGAAGCGGGGGGTAGCGATGCTGTTTCCTGTGGGACGGGGTGGCGCTTACTTCAAGGCAAGCATGAATATGTACATGTGTATCTGTGTATATGTCTGTCAATGTATATGTTGATATGTGTAGGTACGTGTATGGGAGTGTGTTAGATGATAGAGTGGCAGATATAGGGTGTTTTGGTCGAGGTGGTGTGCAAAGTGAGAGGGTTAGGGCAAATGATTTGGTAAACAGAGAAGAGGTAGTAAAAGCTTTGCAGGATGATGAAAGCCGGCAAAGGCGGCAGGGTTTCGATGGTATTGCAGTGGAATTTATTGAAAAAAGGGAGGGGGGGACTGTGTTGTTGACTGGTTGGTGAGGATATTTAATGTATGTATGACTCATGGTGAGGTGCCTGAGGATTAGCAGAATGCTTGCATAGTGCCATTATACAAAGGCAAAGGGAAGAAAGGTGAGTGCTCGAATTACAGAGGTATAAGTTTGTTGAGTATTCCGGGGAAATTATATGGGAGGGTATTGACTGAGAGGGTGAAAGCATATACAGAGCATCAGATTGGGGAAGAGCAGTGTGGTTTCAGAATGGGTAGGATGTGTGGATCAGGTGTTTGCTTTGAAAAATATATGTGAGAAATACTTAGAAAAGCAAATGGATTTGTATGTAGCATTTATGGATCTGGAGAAGGTATATGATAGAGTTGATAGAGATGCTCTATGGAAGGTATTAA